>NC_092772.1:45980077-46033957 GCF_047496795.1 Chiloscyllium punctatum
TTGATAGAGGTGTACAAGATGATTAGGGGTTTAGATAGGGTTGACAGTGAGAACCTTTTTCCACGTATGGAGTCAGCTATTACAAGGGGGCATAGCTTTAAATTAAGGGGGGGTAGATATAGGACTGATGTTAGGGGTAGGTTCTTCACTCAGCGAGTCGTAAGTTCATGGAATGCCCTGCCAGTAACAGTGGTGGACTCTCCCTCTTTATGGGTATTTAAGCGGGCATTGGATAGGTATATGGAGGATAGTGGGCTAGTGTAGGTTAGGTGGGCTTTGATCGGCGCAACATCGAGGGCCGAAGGGCCTGTACTGCGCTGTATTGTTCTATGTTCTATGTTCTATGTTCTATGTTCTAGAGAGGGGTACCCTGATAGAGAGAGAGAGAGACAGGTACCCTGATGGAGAGAGAGAGAGAGGTTCCCTGATAGAGAGAGACAGAGAGGTACCCTGATAGAGAGAGAGAGAAAGAGTGAGAGAGAGAGGTACCCTGATAGAGAGAGAGAGAGAGAAAGAGAGAGTGAGAGAGTTACCCTGATAGAGAGAGAGAGAGAGAGAGAGACAGAGAGAGAGAGCGAGAGGTACCCAAATAGAGAGAGAGAAAGAGAGAGAGAGATAGAGAGAGAGAGAGAGGTACCCTGAAAGATATATATATATATAGAGAGAGAGATAGAGAGAGAGAGAGAGAGAGGTACACTGACAGAGAGAAAGAGAGAGAGAGAGAGAGTGAGGTACCCTGATAGAGGGAGAGAGAGAGAGAGAGAGAGGGAGAGAGAGAGAGAGAGGAATAGACAGACTCAGAGATGGTGGGGAGGACGAGGGAGGGGGGAACAGGGAGATTCGGTGGGGAGGGGGAGAGAGCGAGAGAGAAAGTGAGAGGTAGAGACTGAGAGAGACACATGGATGGTGGAGAGAGAATGAGAGAGATATAGGGAGAGATAGAGAATCAGAGAAAGAGACAGATAGAAAGAGAGAGGGAGAGAGAGACGGTGAGAAAAAGTGAGAGACGAACAGAAACGGAAAGAGATGAAGAGAGTGATTTACTGAGAGAGGGAGAGAGAGAGAGAGGTACCCTGATAGAGAGAGAGAAAGGGAGAGAGAGGTACCCTGATAGAGAGAGAGGGAGAGAGAAAGAAAGAGAGAGAGAGGTACCCTGATAGAGAGAAAGAGAGAAAGAGAGAGTGACTAACAGAAAGAGACCAGGAGAGAAACGAAGATGGGGGAGAGAGCAACAGAGAGAGACAGACAGTGACTGTGATAGAGAATAGGGAAAGTGAGAGAGAGTGATTGAGAAAGAGAGACAGCGAGGGAGGGAGAGAGAGAGAGACAGACAGAGAGGGAGAGACAGGGAGAGAGAGAGACAGAGAGAGAGATAGAGAGGGAGACTGACAGGCAGACAGACAGGGAGAGAGAGGGAGTGACTGTGAAAGAGAAACAGAAATGGAGAGAGAGAGAGTGACTGTGTGAGAGAGAAGTAGGAGAGAGAGGGGTGAAGAGAGTCAAAAACAGAAAGAGAGAGAGATAGGCAGAGTGAGAGAGAGAGCGACAGAGAGACAAGGACAGAAAGAGTTAATATATTTATTCCGAAGTCCCTTGTCTTGTGAAGCCGTTTGTAGATGGTGGAGGATGGAGGTGAGGCTGGTAATGCGAGATTGAAGTAAGGAAGGAGAGATGAGATTGGGGTGTGCTCCCTGAGTGAGCTGGTTTGACCACAAGGCCCTGTTCTGGTGCTGTGTTTGCAGACTGACTGTGGCTGTACCTTACTGTGTGATGGTCAGACAGCAGAGAGTGTGGGCTGGGATTCACAGAGAGTGAGCTTAATGCAGCCAGGCGTACTCTGTGGGTCAGTCTGTGTGGGGGTGGGGGGGGGGGAGTGTGTGGGTGCCAGTCAGTGACACTATTTGTGTGTGAGTGTGTGTGTCTGTGAGTATGTCTGTGAGTATGTGTGTGCGTGTCTGTGTGTGTTTCTGTGTATGCGTGTCTGTGAATATGTCTGTGAGAGCGTGTGTGTGTCTGTGAGTATGTGTGTGTGTATCTGTGTGTGTGTGTGTGTGTGTGTGAGAGAGAGAGTGTGTGTGTCTGTGAGTATGTCTGTGTGTATCTGTGTGTGTGTGTGTGTGTGTGTGTGAGAGAGAGAGTGTGTGTGTGTCTGTGAGCATGTCTGTGAGAGTATGTGTGCGTGTCTGTGTGTGTCTGTGAGTATGTGTGTGTGTGTCTGTGAGTATGTGTGTGTGTGTGTGTCTGTGTGTGTGTCTATGTGTGTGTGTGTGTGTGTGTCTGTGTGTGTGTCTGTGTGTGTCTGTGAGTATGTGTGTGTGTGTGTGTGTCTGTGAGTATGTGTGTGTGTGTGTGTCTGTGTGTGTCTGTGAGTATGTGTGTGTGTATCTGTGTGTGTGTTTCTGTGTGTGCATGTCTGTGTGTGTGTGTATGTGAGTGTGTGTGTGTGTCTGTGAGTATGTCTGTGAGAGTGTGTGTTTCTGTGTGTGTGTTCTGTGTCTGTGCGTCTGTGTGTGTGAGTATGCATGGGTGAGTGTGTGTGTTTCTGTGTGTGTCTGTCTGTGTCTGTGCGTCTGTGTGTGTGAGTATGCGTGGGTGAGTGTGTGTGTCTCTCTGTGTCTGTATATATATGCCAGATGCATTGCTAATCTCCAACTGACTTGATCCCCAGGCAATTTTTAGAAGAGATTAATTTGCTGTAATCTCTGAGTAGGACAGCACACTGAGGGAACATTGCAGACAAATTAGTGGCACTAAATTTAGTGTGTGTCATCCCAGATAGAGGCAGGCGAGAGGTGAGTGAGGATAGGGGAGGGGAGAAGGAAGAGATAGGAAGGGGAATAACTCACCCCGGGAATGGATTCTCTGACTCACAGTGAACACAGTCAGAGACCATCACAGGGTCAGTGCTGAGGGAATGGGCACTGTGGGAGGGTCAGTGCTGAGGGAGTGGGCACTGTGGGAGGGTCAGTGCTGAGGGAGTGGGCACTGTCGGAGGGTCAGTGCTGAGGGAGTGGGCATTGTCGGAGGGTCAGTGCTGAGGGAGTGGGCACTGTGGGAGGGTCAGTGCTGAGGGAGTGGGCACTGTCGGAAGGTCAGTGCTGAGGGAGTGGGCACTGTCGGCGGGTCAGTGCTGAGGGAGTGGGCACTGACGGAGGGTCAGTGCAGAGGGAGTGGGCACTGTCGGAGGGTCAGTGCTGAGGGAGTGGGCACTGTCAGAGGGTCAGTGCTGAGGGAGTGGGCACTGTCGGAGGGTCAGTGCTGAGGGAGTGGGCACTGTCGGAGGGTCAGTGCTGAGGGAGTGGGCACTGTCGGAGGGTCAGTGCTGAGGGAGTGCCACACTGTCGGAGGGTCAGTGCTGAGGGAGTGGGCACTGTCAGAGGGTCAGTGCCGAGGGAGTGGGCACTGTCGGAGGGTCAGTGCTGAGGAAGTGGGCACTGTCGGAGGGTCAGTGCTGGGGGAGTGCTGCACCATCGGAGGGTCAGTGCTGAGGGAGTGGGCACTGTCAGAGGGTCAGTGCTGAGGGAGTGCCGCACTGTCGGAGGGTCAGTGCTGAGGGAGTGGGCACTGTCAGAGGGTCAGTGCTGAGAGAGTGGGCACTGTCAGAGGGTCAGTGCTGAGGGAGTGGGCACTGTTGGAGGGTCAGTGCTGAGGGAATGGGCACTGTCGGAGGGTCAGTGCTGAGGGAGTGGGCACTGTCGGAGGATCAGTGCTGAGGGAGTGGGCACTGTCGGAGGATCAGTGCTGAGGGAGTGGGCACTGTCGGAGGATCAGTAGAGTCATGGAATGTACAGCACAGAAACAGACCCTTTGGTCCAACCTGTCCATGCTGACCCAGATATCCCAACCCAATCTAGTCCCACCTGCCAGCACTCGGCCTATATCCCTCCAAACTCTTCCTATTCATATACCCATCCAAATGCCTCTTAAATGTTGTAATTGTACCAGCCTCCACCACATCCTCTGGCAGCTCATTCCATACACGTACCACTCTCTGTGTGAAAAAGTTGCCCTTTAGGTCTCTTTTATATCTTACCCCTCTCACCCTAAACCTATGCCCCTCTAGTTCTGGACTCCCCAACCACAGGGAAAAGACTTTGCCTATTTACCCTATCCATGCCCCTCATGATTTTATAAACCTCTATAAGGTCACCCCTCAGCCTCCGACGCTCCAGGGAAAACAGCCCCAGCCTGTTCAGCCTCTCCCTGCAGCTCAAATCCTCCAACCCTGGCAACATCTTTGTAAATCTTTTCTGAACCCTTTCAAGTTTCACAACATCTTTCCGATAGGAAGGAGACCAGAATTGCACACAATATTCCAACAGTGGCCTAACCAATGTCCTGTACAGTCGCAACATGACCTCCCAACTCCTGTACTCAATACTCCGACCAATAAAGGAAAACATACCAATTTAGACTTCCTGTTAGTGAGTTCTGAGGAGATAAGTAGCTCAGGTTGATGTTGTGAAACCTCTATACCTCCTATATTCACATCTAAATCATTTATGTAAATGACAAAAAGTAGAGGACCCAGCACCGATCCTTGTGGCACTCCACTGGTCACAGGCCTCCAGTCTGAAAAACAACCCTCCACCACCACCCTCTGTCTTCTACCTTTGAGCCAGTTCAGTATCCAAATGGCTAGTTCTCCCTGTATCCCGTGAGATATAACCTGTCGAATGCCTTAATGAAGTCCATACAGATCACATCCACTGCTCTGGCCACGTCAATCCCCTTTGTTACTACTACAAAAAACACTGAGGTAATGGCGCACTGTCGGAGGGTCATAAAATCTGCCTCGCCCCACACTCTCAGACAGTACATTCCAGACCCTCACCCCTCGAGTGAACCTGCCTCCCCCTACATTCTCAGACAGTACACTCCAGACCCTAACCCCTCGAGTGAACCTCCCCCTCCCCCGACACTCTCAGACAGTACATTCCAGACCCTAACCCCTCGAGTGAACCTGCCTCCCCCTACACTCTCAGACAGTACACTCCAGACCCTAACCCCTCGAGTGAACCTCCCCCTCCCCTGACACTCTCAGACAGTACATTCCAGACCCTAACCCCTCGAGTGAACCTGCCTCCCCCACACTCTCAGACAGTACACCCAGACCCTAACCACTCGAGTGAACCTCCCTCCCCCACACTCTCAGACAGTACATTCCAGACCCTAACCCCTCGAGTGAACCTGCCTCACCACACACTCTCAGACAGTACACTCCAGACCCTAACCCCTCGAGTGAACCTCCTCCCCCCACACTCTCAGACAGTACATTCCAGACCCTCACTCCTCGAGTGAACCTCCCTCCCCCCCACACTCTCAGACCATACAGTCCAGACACTAACCCCTCGAGTGAACCTCCCTCCCCCCACACTCTCAGACAGTACACTCCAGACCCTAACCCCTCGAGTGAACCTCCCTCCCCCCACACTCTCAGACAGTACATTCCAGACCCTAACCCCTCGAGTGAACCTCCCTCCCCCCACACTCTCAGACAGTACACTCCAGACCCTAACCCCTCGAGTGAACCTCCCCCTCCCCCACACTCTCAGACAGTACACCCCGACCCTAACCCCTCGAGTGAACCTCCCCCTCCCCCACACTCTCAGACAGTACACTCCAGACCCTAACCCCTCGAGTGAACCTCCCTCCCCCCACACTCTCAGACAGTACATTCCAGACCCTAACCCCTCAAGTGAACCGCATTGTGCCAGGAGCAAAGAATCCAGAACACGGCCCTGTCATCTGGTGAAGACTAAACCAGAATTGTCTCGACATTTCCCATCCTCTTCCTCTTCTGGTTCTCTCTTTCCCTGTCCTTGAATACTGTATAGTTTGTGAACCAGCGTTCTCTCACTCCTGAAGAGTTTAATACTCTCTCCGCTCCTGCTCACAGTTTCACGTTGTCCTTTATTCAGCTTCTCTCTCTCTCTCTGTTCTCCCTTGTTTGTGTCTCTACATTGAAATTATTCGGCGTACCTACCTGCCCACTGCACCAACTTGTTTTATAAAAGCATACAAGTCAATTTGCTGGAATATTGTGAATAATTTTGGCCTGATTTGATTTATAACTGTCACATGTACCTCGCTACAGTGAAACGTTTTGTTTTGCCTTCAGTACAGTCAGATCATACCATACAAAGGGAGAAAGGGAGGAGTGCAGATGCTGGAGATCCGAGTCGAGAGTGTGATGCTGGAAAAGCACAGCCGGCCAGGCAGCATCTGAGGAGCAGGAGAGTCGACATTCCGGGTGTAAGGAATTCCTGATGAAGGGCCGATGCCCGAAACGTCGATTCTCCTGCTCCTCAGATGCCGTCTGATTGGCTGTGCTTTTCCAGCACCACTCTTGTTACCTCATACCATACAAAAATCATCTGGGTGACAGAACAGAGCAAGAAATACAATATATAAGCTGCAGGGAAGGTGCACAGAGAGCGAGATCAACGTTCGATTTGAAACTTGTGGGGTGCATCCATCAGTGTAGGACAGGAAGCTGTCCTGGAACCTGTTGGTCTGTGTGGTTAAGCTTCTGTATCTTCTGCCTGATGGAAGAGGCCGAGAGAGGTGAGAACCAGGGAGGGAGGGGTGTTAGATGGTGTCTGTCTGAGGCAGGGGGGGGGGAGGGGAGATGGAGTCAGTGGATGGGAGGTTGGTTTGTGTGAGGGACTGGATTGATTCTGTCCTCGTCACCCTCTTTCTCCAGCCTTTCCAGATGTTCTTCCCAGTTGGTATTAGCGTTTCTTTTTTGTCTGTCCTTCCTGGAATATGTAACATCCATCAGGATGGGCAGCATCTGTAGAGAGAGAGAGAGAGATGGAGTTACCAAAACTGAAAGGCAGCAGAAGGTTCTGAAGAAAAGCTGGATTGTATTTGAAACATTAACTCAGTTTCTCTTTCCACACAGTTGTTGAGTTTCTCCAGCAATTTCTGTTTTACTCCCAGCTTTCCAGGCTGTTTTGCTTTTATTTGATGAATTTTGATCTTGATGTAAGGGCTAAAGATACCAAAGGGTATGGGGGAGAAGGCTGGAACATGGTAGTAGGTTGGATGATCAAATGTACAGTTCTTCTCCTCCATTCCTAATGTTTTTGGATTTCCAATGTTTCCTTCTCTGAACATTTCCACTGGCTTGGAAGAGATACATGATGACTGAACCCTGACTTATCAGTTAGCAATCATAGGTTATTACATCTGATCAATGAAAGATAAATTGAACTTTTACTGCAGAGAACAGAGAGACCTCCTGAGCTGCTGATGGTCTGAAGGATTCTCCATGCCTTGTTCACTGCACCAGACAGTTCAACTACCTCAGGACCAATCACATAACTGTTGTCAGGCAGAAGACCTTTCTCATTGGGAATTGGTTGCTAGTCCATACACCAATCAGCTTCTGGCTGCCAAAGTCCCAATGGAACACAGCCGCTCAGCTCCAGTTCAGCTGCAAACTACACCTCAGCTCCTGCAGCTGTGTAAACCGTGCTCACAATGAGGGCAGGTTGCTTGCTTTCAAAACGTGCAGTTTTTAAAGACAGATTTTTAAAATATTTCAGTCCACATTTAGAAATACAGAAAAATACAGAAAAAACCAGCTCTGTTCACTTAGAGTCTTCACTACTGCCATGTCCTCAGAACAGTAGCCATCTTCCCAGGATTCTCAGCTGCTCTGTCCTGCTACACTCTGCCCACACATTTATGTGTTCCCTTGCACGTGGCATTGGCAGTAATTCGGAGATGATTATTTAAGATGACCTAATTTCTTGCTTGCAAATTTCTGACCTGAGCTCTGTGTAAATTTGGCCTCTAAAATCACACTCTGTGTGAATTCAGTCTGTAACACCACACTCTGTGTGAATTCAGCCTGTAACACCACACTCTGTGTGAATTCAGTCTGTAACACCACACTCTGTGTGAATTCAGTCTGTAAGACCACACTCTGTGTGAATTCAGTCTGTAACACCACACTCTGTGTGAATTCAGTCTGTAACACCACACTCTGTGTGAATTCAGTCTGTAACACCACACTCTGTGTGAATTCAGTCTGTAACACCACACTCTGTGTGAATTCAGTCTGTAACACCACACTCTGTGTGAATTCAGCCTGTAAGACCACACTCTGTGTGAATTCAGTCTGTAACACCACACTCTGTGTGAATTCAGCCTGTAACACCACACTCTGTGTGAATTCAGTCTGTAACACCACACTCTGTGAATTCAGTCTGTAACACCACACTCTGTGTGAATTCAGCCTGTAACACCACACTCTGTGTGAATTCAGTCTGTAACACCACACTCTGTGTGAATTCAGCCTGCAACACCACACTCTGTGTGAATTCAGCCTGTAACACCACACTCTGTGTGAATTCAGTCTGTAACACCACACTCTGTGTGAATTCAGTCTGTAACACCACACTCTGTGTGAATTCAGTCTGTAACACCACACTCTGTGTGAATTCAGTCTGTAACACCACACTCTGTGTGAATTCAGTCTGTAACACCACACTCTGTGTGAATTCAGCCTGTAAGACCACACTCTGTGTGAATTCAGTCTGTAACACCACACTCTGTGTGAATTCAGCCTGTAACACCACACTCTGTGTGAATTCAGTCTGTAACACCACACTCTGTGAATTCAGTCTGTAACACCACACTCTGTGTGAATTCAGTCTGTAACACCACACTCTGTGTGAATTCAGTCTGTAACACCACACTCTGTGTGAATTCAGTCTGTAACACCACACTCTGTGTGAATTCAGCCTGTAACACCACACTCTGTGTGAATTCAGTCTGTAACACCACACTCTGTGTGAATTCAGTCTGTAACACCACACTCTGTGAATTCAGTCTGTAACACCACACTCTGTGTGAATTCAGTCTGTAACACCACACTCTGTGTGAATTCAGCCTGTAACACCACACTCTGTGTGAATTCAGTCTGTAACACCACACTCTGTGAATTCAGTCTGTAACACCACACTCTGTGTGAATTCAGTCTGTAACACCACACTCTGTGTGAATTCAGCCTGTAACACCACACTCTGTGTGAATTCAGCCTGTAACACCACACTCTGTGTGAATTCAGTCTGTAACACCACACTCTGTGTGAATTCAGTCTGTAACACCACACTCTGTGTGAATTCAGTCTGTAACACCACACTCTGTGTGAATTCAGTCTGTAACACCACACTCTGTGTGAATTCAGTCTGTAACACCACACTCTGTGTGAATTCAGTCTGTAACACCACACTCTGTGTGAATTCAGTCTGTAACACCACACTCTGTGTGAATTCAGTCTGTAACACCACACTCTGTGTGAATTCAGTCTGTAACACCACACTCTGTGTGAATTCAGTCTGTAACACCACACTCTGTGTGAATTCAGTATGTAACACCACACTCTGTGTGAATTCAGCCTGTAACACCACACTCTGTGTGAATTCAGTCTGTAACACCACACTCTGTGTGAATTCAGCCTGTAACACCACACTCTGTGTGAATTCAGCCTGTAACACCACACTCTGTGTGAATTCAGCCTGTAACACCACACTCTGTGTGAATTCAGTCTGTAACACCACACTCTGTGTGAATTCAGTCTGTAACACCACACTCTGTGTGAATTCAGTCTGTAACACCACACTCTGTGTGAATTCAGTCTGTAACACCACACTCTGTGTGAATTCAGTCTGTAACACCACACTCTGTGTGAATTCAGTCTGTAACACCACACTCTGTGTGAATTCAGTCTGTAACACCACACTCTGTGTGAATTCAGTCTGTAACACCACACTCTGTGTGAATTCAGTCTGTAACACCACACTCTGTGTGAATTCAGCCTGTAAGACCACACTCTGTGTGAATTCAGTCTGTAACACCACACTCTGTGTGAATTCAGCCTGTAACACCACACTCTGTGTGAATTCAGTCTGTAAGATCACACTCTGTGTGAATTCAGTCTGTAACACCACACTCTGTGTGAATTCAGTCTGTAAGATCACACTCTGTGTGAATTCAGTCTGTAACACCACACTCTGTGTGAATTCAGCCTGTAACACCACACTCTGTGTGAATTCAGTCTGTAACACCACACTCTGTGTAAATTTGGCCTCTAAAATCACACTCTGTGTGAATTCAGTCTGTAACACCACACTCTGTGTGAATTCAGTCTGTAACACCACACTCTGTGTGAATTCAGTCTGTAACACCACACTCTGTGTGAATTCAGTCTGTAACACTACACACTGTGTGAATTCAGTCTGTAACACCACACTCTGTGTGAATTCAGTCTGTAACACCACACTCTGTGTGAATTCAGTCTGTAACACCACACTCTGTGTGAATTCAGCCTGTAACACCACACTCTGTGTGAATTCAGTCTGTAACACCACACTCTGTGTGAATTCAGTCTGTAAGATCACACTCTGTGTGAATTCAGTCTGTAACACCACACTCTGTGTGAATTCAGTCTGTAAGATCACACTCTGTGTGAATTCAGTCTGTAACACCACACTCTGTGTGAATTCAGCCTGTAAGACCACACTCTGTGTGAATTCAGTCTGTAACACCACACTCTGTGTGAATTCAGTCTGTAACACTACACTCTGTGTGAATTCAGTCTGTAACACCACACTCTGTGTGAATTCAGTCTGTAACACCACACTCTGTGTGAATTCAGTCTGTAACACCACACTCTGTGTGAATTCAGCCTGTAACACCACACTCTGTGTGAATTCAGTCTGTAACACCACACTCTGTGTGAATTCAGTCTGTAAGATCACACTCTGTGTGAATTCAGTCTGTAACACCACACTCTGTGTGAATTCAGTCTGTAAGATCACACTCTGTGTGAATTCAGTCTGTAACACCACACTCTGTGTGAATTCAGCCTGTAAGACCACACTCTGTGTGAATTCAGTCTGTAACACCACACTCTGTGTGAATTCAGTCTGTAAGATCACACTCTGTGTGAATTCAGTCTGTAACACCACACTCTGTGTGAATTCAGCCTGTAACACCACACTCTGTGTGAATTCAGTCTGTAACACCACACTCTGTGTGAATTCAGTCTGTAAGATCACACTCTGTGTGAATTCAGTCTGTAACACCACACTCTGTGTGAATTCAGTCTGTAACACCACACTCTGTGTGAATTCAGTCTGTAAGATCACACTCTGTGTGAATTCAGCCTGTAACACCACACTCTGTGTGAATTCAGTCTGTAAGATCACACTCTGTGTGAATTCAGTCTGTAACACCACACTCTGTGTGAATTCAGTCTGTAACACCACACTCTGTGTGAATTCAGTCTGTAACACCACACTCTGTGAATTCAGTCTGTAACACCACACTCTGTGTGAATTCAGTCTGTAACACCACACTCTGTGTGAATTCAGCCTGTAACACCACACTCTGTGTGAATTCAGCCTGTAACACCACACTCTGTGTGAATTCAGTCTGTAACACCACACTCTGTGTGAATTCAGTCTGTAACACCACACTCTGTGTGAATTCAGTCTGTAACACCACACTCTGTGTGAATTCAGTCTGTAACACCACACTCTGTGTGAATTCAGTCTGTAACACCACACTCTGTGTGAATTCAGTCTGTAACACCACACTCTGTGTGAATTCAGTCTGTAACACCACACTCTGTGTGAATTCAGTCTGTAACACCACACTCTGTGTGAATTCAGTCTGTAACACCACACTCTGTGTGAATTCAGTCTGTAACACCACACTCTGTGTGAATTCAGTCTGTAACACCACACTCTGTGTGAATTCAGTCTGTAACACCACACTCTGTGTGAATTCAGTCTGTAACACCACACTCTGTGTGAATTCAGTATGTAACACCACACTCTGTGTGAATTCAGCCTGTAACACCACACTCTGTGTGAATTCAGTCTGTAACACCACACTCTGTGTGAATTCAGCCTGTAACACCACACTCTGTGTGAATTCAGCCTGTAACACCACACTCTGTGTGAATTCAGCCTGTAACACCACACTCTGTGTGAATTCAGTCTGTAACACCACACTCTGTGTGAATTCAGTCTGTAACACCACACTCTGTGTGAATTCAGTCTGTAACACCACACTCTGTGTGAATTCAGTCTGTAACACCACACTCTGTGTGAATTCAGTCTGTAACACCACACTCTGTGTGAATTCAGTCTGTAACACCACACTCTGTGTGAATTCAGTCTGTAACACCACACTCTGTGTGAATTCAGTCTGTAACACCACACTCTGTGTGAATTCAGTCTGTAACACCACACTCTGTGTGAATTCAGCCTGTAAGACCACACTCTGTGTGAATTCAGTCTGTAACACCACACTCTGTGTGAATTCAGCCTGTAACACCACACTCTGTGTGAATTCAGTCTGTAACACCACACTCTGTGTAAATTTGGCCTCTAAAATCACACTCTGTGTGAATTCAGTCTGTAACACCACACTCTGTGTGAATTCAGTCTGTAACACCACACTCTGTGTGAATTCAGTCTGTAACACCACACTCTGTGTGAATTCAGTCTGTAACACTACACTCTGTGTGAATTCAGTCTGTAACACCACACTCTGTGTGAATTCAGTCTGTAACACCACACTCTGTGTGAATTCAGTCTGTAACACCACACTCTGTGTGAATTCAGCCTGTAACACCACACTCTGTGTGAATTCAGTCTGTAACACCACACTCTGTGTGAATTCAGTCTGTAAGATCACACTCTGTGTGAATTCAGTCTGTAACACCACACTCTGTGTGAATTCAGTCTGTAAGATCACACTCTGTGTGAATTCAGTCTGTAACACCACACTCTGTGTGAATTCAGCCTGTAAGACCACACTCTGTGTGAATTCAGTCTGTAACACCACACTCTGTGTGAATTCAGTCTGTAAGATCACACTCTGTGTGAATTCAGTCTGTAACACCACACTCTGTGTGAATTCAGCCTGTAACACCACACTCTGTGTGAATTCAGTCTGTAACACCACACTCTGTGTGAATTCAGTCTGTAAGATCACACTCTGTGTGAATTCAGTCTGTAACACCACACTCTGTGTGAATTCAGTCTGTAACACCACACTCTGTGTGAATTCAGTCTGTAAGATCACACTCTGTGTGAATTCAGCCTGTAACACCACACTCTGTGTGAATTCAGTCTGTAAGATCACACTCTGTGTGAATTCAGTCTGTAACACCACACTCTGTGTGAATTCAGTCTGTAACACCACACTCTGTGTGAATTCAGTCTGTAACACCACACTCTGTGTGAATTCAGTCTGTAACACCACACTCTGTGAATTCAGTCTGTAACACCACACTCTGTGTGAATTCAGTCTGTAACACCACACTCTGTGTGAATTCAGCCTGTAACACCACACTCTGTGTGAATTCAGCCTGTAACACCACACTCTGTGTGAATTCAGTCTGTAACACCACACTCTGTGTGAATTCAGTCTGTAACACCACACTCTGTGTGAATTCAGTCTGTAACACCACACTCTGTGTGAATTCAGTCTGTAACACCACACTCTGTGTGAATTCAGTCTGTAACACCACACTCTGTGTGAATTCAGTCTGTAACACCACACTCTGTGTGAATTCAGTCTGTAACACCACACTCTGTGTGAATTCAGTCTGTAACACCACACTCTGTGTGAATTCAGTCTGTAACACCACACTCTGTGTGAATTCAGTCTGTAACACCACACTCTGTGTGAATTCAGTCTGTAACACCACACTCTGTGTGAATTCAGTCTGTAACACCACACTCTGTGTGAATTCAGCCTGTAACACCACACTCTGTGTGAATTCAGCCTGTAACACCACACTCTGTGTGAATTCAGCCTGTAACACCACACTCTGTGTGAATTCAGTCTGTAACACCACACTCTGTGTGAATTCAGTCTGTAACACCACACTCTGTGTGAATTCAGTCTGTAACACCACACTCTGTGTGAATTCAGTCTGTAACACCACACTCTGTGTGAATTCAGTCTGTAACACCACACTCTGTGAATTCAGTCTGTAACACCACACTCTGTGTGAATTCAGTCTGTAACACCACACTCTGTGTGAATTCAGTCTGTAACACCACACTCTGTGTGAATTCAGTCTGTAACACCACACTCTGTGTGAATTCAGTCTGTAACACCACACTCTGTGTGAATTCAGTCTGTAACACCACACTCTGTGTGAATTCAGTCTGTAACACCACACTCTGTGTGAATTCAGTCTGTAACACCACACTCTGTGTGAATTCAGTCTGTAACACCACACTCTGTGTGAATTCAGTCTGTAACACCACACTCTGTGTGAATTCAGTCTGTAACACCACACTCTGTGTGAATTCAGTCTGTAACACCACACTCTGTGTGAATTCAGTCTGTAACACCACACTCTGTGTGAATTCAGTCTGTAACACCACACTCTGTGTGAATTCAGTCTGTAACACCACACTCTGTGTGAATTCAGTCTGTAACACCACACTCTGTGTGAATTCAGTCTGTAACACCACACTCTGTGTGAATTCAGTCTGTAACACCACACTCTGTGTGAATTCAGTCTGTAACACCACACTCTGTGTGAATTCAGTCTGTAACACCACACTCTGTGTGAATTCAGTCTGTAACACCACACTCTGTGTGAATTCAGCCTGTAACACCACACTCTGTGTGAATTCAGTCTGTAACACCACACTCTGTGTGAATTCAGCCTGTAACACCACACTCTGTGTGAATTCAGCCTGTAACACCACACTCTGTGTGAATTCAGCCTGTAACACCACACTCTGTGTGAATTCAGTCTGTAACACCACACTCTGTGTGAATTCAGTCTGTAACACCACACTCTGTGTGAATTCAGTCTGTAACACCACACTCTGTGTGAATTCAGCCTGTAACACCACACTCTGTGTGAATTCAGCCTGTAACACCACACTCTGTGTGAATTCAGCCTGTAACACCACACTCTGTGTGAATTCAGCCTGTAACACCACACTCTGTGTGAATTCAGCCTGTAACACCACACTCTGTGTGAATTCAGTCTGTAACACCACACTCTGTGTGAATTCAGCCTGTAACACCACACTCTGTGTGAATTCAGCCTGTAACACCACACTCTGTGTGCATGGCGTTGGTTCCAATGTAAGTTATGATCTCCCATAACTTCACTGCCCCACACTCAGTCCTGCAGACATGCAATGACCTCCCTGGCCTTGGGGAGGCACTGCTGCATCCTGGGGGGTCATGGAAATGTCTATCTGTTCCCTGTATCGAGCAATGTCCCGTCCTGTCAGAATTTCACAGGTTTCTGCCAGATAGAGGCATAGAGTAATTCAGCACGGAAACAGGCCCTTCAGCCCAAACTGATCCATGCTGACCACGGGGCACACTCAGCTAGTTCCAATTACTTGCATTTGGTCCAAATCCCTCCAAACCCTTCTTATCCATGTACCGTTCCAAGTATTTTTAAAATGTTGCAATTGTACCTACCTCAACCGTTTTATCTGGCCGCCCATTCCATATCCGCACCACCCTCTGCATGAAGAAGTTGCCTCTGAGGTCCTTCTGAAATTCTTCCCCTCTCACCTTAGACCTATGCCCTCTAGTTTCCAATTCCCCATCCCTGGGTAAAAAGACTAACTGCATTCAATCTATTGATGCCCCTCATGGTGTATACACCTCAATACCGTCACCTCTCTTTCTCCAAGGAATAAAGTCCTACCCTGGCCTATATATCACTCATGCCGACTGGTCCTGACAACACCCTTGTAAATTATCTTTGCCCTCTTTTCAGTTTAACCAAATCAATCCATCAGCAGGATGACCCACGCTGTACTCAATACTCCAAGTGTGGTC
The DNA here is from genome assembly GCF_047496795.1 of Chiloscyllium punctatum. NCBI lineage: Eukaryota > Metazoa > Chordata > Chondrichthyes > Orectolobiformes > Hemiscylliidae > Chiloscyllium > Chiloscyllium punctatum. The sequence goes on from NC_092772.1 coordinate 45,995,939, forward strand.
TCACTAACGACTTACACAACAACACAGTGTCCCAACTCCTCCACTCAATGCCTTGACCGACGATGGCCAGCGTGCTAAGTGCCTTCTTCATCATTGTGTCTACCTCAGACGCCACTGTCAAAGAACTGTCCCCGTGCAGATCAACTCTCCCCACGCGCTTCCAAACTCTAGCCAGTATCTGAACTGATCTCATCTCTCATCAGCAGAGAGAGAAGAGTCAGTCTCGTCTATGTTCACAAGGCTTTCTGTAACTTTCGCTTTCAAATGCTGTGCCCTTGGGGCTGTGCTGTTCACATGAAATACACAACGTAAATATTAAAGCTTTTACGATCGCACCGAGAGATTACAGTGTGGAACATGCAGCCTCAGTCTTTTACAAGTTTGCGATGTACCTGTATAAACGTTATTCATCCTCGGAGCATGAATCTCGAGAGTTTCGTTTCCCACGCACAGGAGGTGATTAAGGATGGATTTATAGATGTCAGAAAGTCTCGTGACGGTTATACAAGATGGGAGCTGGGCTGTGCACGGTTTTGGTCTGCTGATTGTAGCAGGGATAGGATTCCATTTCAAGTGGTTCAGGGATGGTCCACACGATGAAGGGGGTACAGAGACCAAGCCTACCATCCACTGGAGTGTGACTTTACTCAGACTAATAATGGAGGAGGTGACAGTGTGGACAAAGCAAAGGTTGTCTGAGTTTTTGGGAGCGTGAGGCCGCTTAAATGTCAGGGTGTAAGGACATTGTGGGTCGACCCACAGCCCATGGACAGCAGTCGTTCAAGAAGGCAGTTCAGCCCCAGCTTCTCAAGGGGCAACTAGGGACAGGACCAGCCGTGAAGACAATTACCAAGTGAACAGGCTTCAGGAAATGTTCCTCCTGGGGTCTGCAGGGAGATTAACCACCAATCACTGCACAGTCAGTGGAGACCCCAGACTCCCACCTTCCCATTCCCTTCCCCCTCTCCCCATTCTCTGCAAATCTCTCCCCTCCCTCCCTCAGTCCCTCTCCCCAGAGTCTCTCCCTTCCTCAGTCTCTCCTACTCCCCCAGTCTCCTCTCTCCTCCCAGTTTCCCCCCCTTCCCCAGTCTCTCCCCCTCTCCCCAATCTCATCCTCTCCCCCAGTCTCTCCCCCTCTCCCCAATCTCATCCTCTCCCCCAGTCTCTCCCTCCTCCCTCAGTCTCTTCCCCCTCCCCCAGTCTCTCCCCCAATCTCCCCCCTCCCCGCAGTCTCTCCGCCCCAGTACCTCCCCTGCCCCAGTCTCTCCCCATCCCCCAGTCTCTCCCCTCCTCCCCAGTCTCATCCTCTCCCCCAGTCTCTCCCCATCCCCCAGTCTCTCCGCCCCAGTACCTCCCCTGCCCCAGTCTCTCCCCATCCCCCAGTCTCTCCCCTCCTCCCCAGTCTCATCCTCTCCCCCTCTCCCCAGTCTCATCGTCACCCCCAATCTCTCCCCCAGTCTCCCCCCCTCCTCCCAGTCTCTCCCCCTCCCCCAGTCTCTCCTCCCTCCCCAGTCTCTCCCCCCTCCCCCAGTCTCTCCACCAATCTCCCCCATCCCCCCAGTATCTCCACCCCAGTCTCTCCTCCTCCCCCAGTCTCTCCCCAGTCTCTCCCCCCTCCCCATCTCTCCCCCTCCTCCCAGTCTCTTCCCCTCCCTCAGTCTCTCCCCATCCCCCAGTCTCTCCCCCCTCCCCAGTCTCTCCCCCTCTCCCCAGTCTCTCCCCCCAGTCTCTCCCACCCAGTCTCTCCCCTCCCAGTCTCTCCCCTCCCAGTCTCTCCCCTCCCAGTGTCTTCCCCCTTTTGCCCGAAATGTTGATCCTCCTTCTCCTGGGATGCTGCCTGACTTGTTGTGCTTTTCCAGTGCCACACTCATCTAGACTCTGGTTTCCAGCATCTGCAGTCCTTGTTTTTACCAAGACCCAGTCTAACTGCGGTGAGACATTCCTACTTCTGACGCTAATCCTCTTGCAATCAAGGTCGATGTATCCTCTGCCTCCCTGTGCTGTACAGTCACAGAGTCATAGAGATGTACAGCATGGAAACCCACCCTTCGGTCCAACCCGTCCATGCTGACCCAGATATCTCAACCCAATCTAGTCCCACCTGCCAGCACCCGGCTCATATCCCTCCAAACCCTTCCTATTCATATACCCATCCAAATGCCTCTTAAATGTTGCAATTGTACTAGCCTCCACCACATCCTCTGGCAGCTCATTCCATACACGTACCACCCTCTGGGTGAAAACGTTGCCCCTTAGGTCTCTTTTATATCTTTCCCCTCTCACCCTAAACCTATACCCTCTAGTTCTGGACTCCCCGACCCCAGGGAAAAGACTTTATCTGTTTACCCTATCCATGCCCCTCATAATTTTGTAAACCTCTATAAGGTCACCCCTCAGCCTCCGACGAGGTAAAAGTGAGGACTGCAGATCAGAGTCACGATCAGAGTGGTGCTGGAAAAGCACAGCAGGTCAGGCTGCATCTGAGGAGCAGGAAAATCAACGTTTCAGGAATCCTGATGAAGGGCTTTTGCCCGTAACATTGATTCTCCTGCTCCTCGGATGCTGCCTGACCTGCTGTGCTTTTCCAGCACCACTCTGATCTTGTCTCTGTCTACTGTCACTGCCTGGTGTGCAAAGGACATCCTGATCCCTCCCTCAGCACATCTACTTCCCCCAATATCTCACCATTTCAATCACACCCTTCCTTTCACACTGAAGCACATAACTTTGCATTTCACCACATTGTACTGTACTAGCCCATGCACACACCTTGTCTTCATCATCTTGAAGCTTGCTTGCATCCTGGTCATAATTGTGCCCAGTTTTGTGACGGCAGTAAACCTACAAATGTTCCATTTGGGTTCCTCATTCAGTTCATTTGCAGATTTATTCACTTGAGCAAATCTTAGCAGGACTTATACACTTAATGGTAAGGTCCTAGGGAGTGGTAACTTCATGGTAACTAGGGTGTGTTGCTGAACATGTTGCTGAACAAACAGACCTTGGAGTGCAGGTTCATAGCTCCTTGAAAGTCGCAGGTAGATAGGATAGTGAAGAAGGTGTTTGGTATGCTTTCCTTTATTGGTCAGAGTATTGAGTACAGGAGTTGGGAGGTCATGTTATGGCTGTACAGGACATTGGTTAGGCCACTGTTGGAATATTGTGTGCAATTCTGGTCTCCTTCATATCGGAAAGATGTTGTGAAACTTGAAAGGGCTCAGAAAAGATTTACAAGGATGTTGCCAGGGTTGGAGGATCTGAGCTACAGGGAGAGGCTGAACAGGGTGGGGCTGTTTTCCCTGAAGGGTCGGAGGCTGAGGGGTGACCTTATAGAGGTTTACAAAATTATGAGGGACATGGAGAGGGTGAATAGACAAATGGAGGTTCCTCTGTATTGATCCATGAAACTATTATGATCACATTCCAAGAGTGCACTGCCACAATAACATGGTGAGTTTGCTTTGTCCAATCTGTATGGAGACTGAAGTCACCCATGATGGCAGTTAAATACTTATCACAGGCAGCTCTGATTTCCAGATCGGTGCAACCCTGACATCTGTGACACCCCCTCCACCCCCTCCCTCCCTCTGTAACCCCCTCCACCCCCTCCCTCCCTCTGTAATCCCCTCCCTACCCCTGTAACCCCCTCCACCCCCTCCCTACCTCTGTAACCCCCTCCACCCCTCCCTACCTCTGTAACCCCCTCCAGCCCCTACACCCCCTCCCTATCTCTGTAACCCCCTCCAGCCCCTACACCCCCTCCCTATCTCTGTAACCCCCTCCAGCCCCTACACCCCCTCCCTATCTCTGTAACCCCCTCCAGCCCCTACACCCCCTCCCGATCTCTGTAACCCCCTCCAGCCCCCACACCCCCTCCCGATCTCTGTAACCCCCTCCAGCCCCTACACCCCCTCCCTATCTCTGTAACCCCCTCCTGAATGAGGAAGTGCGGAGTGTGTGTGCCTGGGATCCTAATGATCTGGAGATGCCGGTGTTGGACTGGGGAGTACACAGTTAAAAATCACACAACACCAGGTTATAGACCAACAGGTACATGACACACACACATAGACAGACAGACAGACAGACACACACACACACATAGACAGACAGACAGACAGACAGACACACACACATAGACAGACAGACAGACAGACACACACACATATTCTCACACACACATTCGCATACTCACACACATATGTGCACACGCGCACTCTCACACACACATAGACATATACACACACACATATAAACATGTTTGTCTCATGGGGAGAATTTGCACTTGCAGAATTTTGAACTGATATGTCACTGTCAGTAATTGCTGTTGAGTGGAGGGATGGGAGCTGGTATATGAACAGTACAGGGGGGGGTGATGGGAGCTGGTTTATGGACAGTACAGGGGGGTGATGGGGGCTGGTATATGAACAGTACAGGGGGGTGATGGGAGCAGGTATATGAACAGTACAGGGGGGGTGATGGGTCTGGTATATGGACAGTACAGGGGGGGGTGATGGGAGCTGGTATATGAACAGTACAGGGGGGTGATGGGAGCAGGTATATGAACAGTACAGGGGGGGTGATGGGAGCTGGTATATGAACAGTACAGGGGGGGGTGATGGGAGCAGGTATATGAACAGTACAGGGGGGTGATGGGAGGTGGTATATGAACAGTACAGGGGGGGTGATGGGAGGTGGTATATGAACAGTACAGGGGGGGTGATGGGAGGTGGTATATGGGCAGTACAGGGGGGTGATGGGAGCTGGTATATGGACAGTACAGGGGGGTGATGGGAGCTGGTATATGGGCAGTACAGGGGGGGGTGATGGGAGGTGGTATATGGACAGTACAGGGGGGGGTGATGGGAGCAGGTATATGAACAGTACAGGGGGGTGATGGGAGCTGGTATATGAACAGTACAGGGGGGGTGATGGGAGCTGGTATATGGACAGTACAGGGGGGGTGATGGGAGGTGGTATATGAACAGTACAGGGGGGGTGATGGGAGGTGGTATATGAACAGTACAGGGGGGGTGATGGGAGCTGGTATATGGACAGTACAGGGGGGGTGATGGGAGGTGGTATATGAACAGTACAGGGGGGTGATGGGAGGTGGTATATGGACAGTACAGGGGGGGTGATGGGAGCTGGTATATGGACAGTACAGGGGGGGTGATGGGAGCTGGTATATGGACAGTACAGGGGGGGTGATGGGAGGTGGTATATGAACAGTACAGGGGGGGTGATGGGAGCTGGTATATGAACAGTACAGGGGGGTGATGGGAGCAGGTATATGAACAGTACAGGGGGGGTGATGGGAGCTGGTATATGAACAGTACAGGGGGGTGATGGGAGCAGGTATATGAACAGTACAGGGGGGTGATGGGAGCAGGTATATGAACAGTACAGGGGGGTGATGGGAGCAGGTATATGGACAGTACAGGGGGGGTGATGGGAGCTGGTATATGAACAGTACAGGGGGGGTGATGGGAGGTGGTATATGAACAGTACAGGGGGGGTGATGGGAGCAGGTATATGAACAGTACAGGGGGGTGATGGGAGCAGGTATATGAACAGTACAGGGGGGGTGATGGGAGCTGGTATATGAACAGTACAGGGGGGGTGATGGGAGCAGGTATATGAACAGTACAGGGGGGTGATGGGAGCAGGTATATGAACAGTACAGGGGGGTGATGGGAGGTGGGATATGGAGAGTACAGGGGGGGTGATGGGAGCTGGTATATGAACAGTACAGGGGGGTGATGGGAGCAGGTATATGAACAGTACAGGGGGGGTGATGGGAGCTGGTATATGAACAGTACAGGGGGGTGATGGGAGCAGGTATATGAACAGTACAGGGGGGTGATGGGAGCAGGTATATGAACAGTACAGGGGGGTGATGGGAGCAGGTATATGAACAGTACAGGGGGGGTGATGGGAGCTGGTATATGAACAGTACAGAGGGTGATGGGGGCTGGTATATGGACAGTACAGGGGGGGTGATGGGAGCAGGTATATGAACAGTACAGGGGGGGTGATGGGAGCAGGTATATGAACAGTACAGGGGGGTGATGGGAGGTGGTATATGAACAGTACAGGGGGGGTGATGGGAGCAGGTATATGAACAGTACAGAGGGTGATGGGGGCTGGTATATGGACAGTACAGGGGGGTGATGGGAGCAGGTATATGAACAGTACAGGGGGGGTGATGGGAGCTGGTATATGAACAGTGCAGGGGGGTGATGGGAGCTGGTATATGAACAGTACAGGGGGGGTGATGGGAGCTGGTATATGGACAGTACAGGGGGGTGATGGGAGCAGGTATATGAACAGTACAGGAGGGGTGATGGGAGCTGGTATATGAACAGTACAGGGGGGGTGATGGGAGCTGGTATATGAACAGTACAGGGGGGTGATGGGAGCTGGTATATGAACAGTACAGGGGGGGTGATGGAAGCTGGTATATGGACAGTACAGGGGGGTGATGGGAGCTGGTATATGAACAGTACAGGGGGGTGATGGGAGCTGGTATATGGACAGTACAGGGGGGTGATGGGAGGTGGGATATGGACAGTACAGGGGGGTGATGGGAGCAGGTATATGAACAGTACAGGGGGGGTGATGGGAGCAGGTATATGAACAGTACAGGGGGGGTGATGGGAGCTGGTATATGGACAGTACAGGGGGGTGATGGGAGCTGGTTTATGGACAGTACAGGGGGGGTGATGGGAGCAGGTATATGAACAGTACAGGGGGGTGATGGGAGCTGGTATATGGACAGTACAGGGGGGTGATGGGAGCTGGTATATGAACAGTACAGGGGGGTGATGGGAGCTGGTTTATGGACAGTACGGGGGGGTGATGGGAGCTGGTATATGAACAGTACAGGGGGGGTGATGGGAGGTGGGATATGGAGAGTACAGGGGGGTGATGGGAGGTGGGATATGAACAGTACAGGGGGGTGATGGGAGCTGGTTTATGGACAGTACAGGGGGGGTGATGGGAGCAGGTATATGGACAGTACAGGCGGGTGATGGGAGCTGGTATATGAACAGTACAGGTGGGTGATGGGAGCTGGTATATGAACAGTACAGGGGGGGTGATGGGAGGTGGGATATGGAGAGTACAGGGGGGTGATGGGAGGTGGTTTATGAACAGTACAGGGGGGTGATGGGAGGTGGTATATGAACAGTACAGGGGGGTGATGGGGGCTGGTATATGAACAGTACAGGGGGGTGATGGGAGGTGGTATATGAACAGTACAGGGGGGTGATGGGGGCTGGTATATGAACAGTACAGGGGGGGTGATGGGAGGTGGTATATGAACAGTACAGGGGGGTGATGGGAGGTGGTTTATGAACAGTACAGGGGGGTGATGGGAGGTGGTTTATGAACAGTACAGGGGGGTGATGGGAGGTGGTATATGAACAGTACAGGGGGGTGATGGGGGCTGGTATATGAACAGTACAGGGGGGTGATGGGAGGTGGTATATGAACAGTACAGGGGGGTGATGGGGGCTGGTATATGAACAGTACAGGGGGGGTGATGGGAGGTGGTATATGAACACTACAGGGGGGTGATGGGAGGTGGTATATGAACAGTACAGGGGGGGTGATGGGAGGTGGTATATGAACAGTACAGGGGGGTGATGGGAGCTGGTTTATGGACAGTACAGGGGGGGTGATGGGAGCAGGTATATGAACAGTACAGGGGGGTGATGGGGGCTGGTATATGAACAGTACAGGGGGGTGATGGGAGGTGGTATATGAACAGTACAGGGGGGTGATGGGGGCTGGTATATGAACAGTACAGGGGGGGTGATGGGAGGTGGTATATGAACAGTACAGGGGGGTGATGGGAGGTGGTTTATGAACAGTACAGGGGGGTGATGGGAGGTGGTATATGGACAGTACAGGGGGGTGATGGGAGGTGGTATATGGACAGTACAGGGGGGTGATGGGAGCTGGTATATGGACAGTACAGGGGGGTGATGGGAGGTGGTATATGAACAGTACAGGGGGGGTGATGGGAGGTGGTATATGAACAGTACAGGGGGGTGATGGGAGCTGGTATATGGACAGTACAGGGGGGTGATGGGAGCTGGTATATGAACAGTACAGGGGGGTGATGGGAGCTGGTATATGAACAGTACAGGGGGGGTGATGGGGGCTGGTATATGGACAGTACAGGGGGGGTGATGGGAGCTCGTATATGAACAGTACAGGGGGGTGATGGGAGGTGGGATATGGAGAGTACAGGGGGGTGATGGGAGCTGGTATATGAACAGTACAGGGGGGGTGATGGGAGGTGGGATATGGAGAGTACAGGGGGGTGATGGGAGCTGGTATATGAACAGTACAGGGGGGTGATGGGAGGTGGTTTATGGACAGTACAGCGGGGTGATGGGAGGTGGGATATGGACAGTACAGGGGGGGTGATGGGAGCTGGTTTATGGACAGTACAGGGGGGTGATGGGGGCTGGTATATGGACAGTACAGGTTGCCTGAGATCGGCTAGTTTGTCTGAGATGGGCTATCAGTATGGGATGGGCTAGTCTGTATGAGATGGGCTAGTCTGTCTGAGATGGGCTATCTGTATGGGATGGGCTAGTCTGTATGAGATGGGCTAGTCTGTCTGGGATGGGCTAGTCTGGTTAGGCCCCATTTGGAGTACTGTGTCCAGTTTTGGTCCCCACACCTCAGGAAGGACATACTGGCACTGGAGCGTGTCCAGCGGAGATTCACACGGATGATCCCTGGAATGACAGGTCTAGCATATGAGGAACGGCTGAGGATACTGGGATTGTATTCGTTGGAGTTTAGAAGATTAAGGGGAGATCTAATAGAGACGTACAAAATAATACATGGCTTTGAAAAGGTGGATGCTAGTAAATTGTTTCTGTTAGGCGAGGAGACTAGGACCCGTGGACACAGCCTTAAAATTAGAGGGGGTCATTTCAGAACGGAAATGCGGAGACATTTCTTCAGCCAGAGAGTGGTGGGCCTGTGGAATTCATTGCCACGGAGTGCAGTGGAAGCCGGGACGCTAAATGTCTTCAAGGCCGAGATTGATAGGTTCTTGTTGTCTAGAGGAATTAAGGGCTACGGGGAGAACGCTGGCAAGTGGAGCTGAAATGCGCATCAGCCATGATTGAATGGCGGAGTGGACTCGATGGGCCGAATGGCCTTACTTCCACTCCTATGTCTTATGGTCTTATGGTCTTATGGTCTTATGGTCTTATGGATGGGCTAGTCTGTATGAGATGGGCTAGTCTGTCTGGGATGGGCTAGTCTGTCTGGGATGGGCTAGTCTGTCTGAGATGGGTTCGTCTGTATGAGATGGGCTAGTCTGTCTGGGATGGGCTAGTCTGTCTGGGATGGGCTAGTCTGTATGGGATGGGCTAGTCTGTATGAGATGGGCTAGTCTGTCTGGGATGGGCTAATCTGTATGAGATGGGCTAGTCTGTCTGAGATGGGCTAGTCTGTCTGGGATGGGCTTGTCTGTCTGGGATGGGCTAGTCTGTCTGGGATGGGCTAGTCTGTCTGAGATGGGTTCGTCTGTATGAGATGGGCTAGTATGTCTGGGATGGGCTGGTCTGTCTGGGATGGGTTCGTCTGTATGAGATGGGCTAGTCTGTATGAGATGGGCTAGTCTGTCTGGGATGGGCTAGTCTGTATGGAATGGGCTAGTCTGTATGGAATGGGCTAGTCTGTATGGGATGGGCTAGTCTGTCTGGGATGGGCTAGTCTGTCTGAGATGGGCTAGTCTGTATGGGATGGGCTAGTCTGTCTGAGATGGGCTAGTCTGTCTGAGATGGGTTCGTCTGTATGAGATGGGCTAGTCTGTATGGGATGGGCTAGTCTGTCTGAGATGGGCTAGTCTGTCTGGGATGGGCTAGTCTGTATGAGATGGGCTAGTCTGTCTGAGATGGGCTACTCTGTCTGAGATGGGTTCGTCTGTATGAGATGGGCTAGTCTGTCTGGGATGGGCTAGTCTGTCTGAGATGGGCTAGTCTGTCTGGGATGGGCTAGTCTGTATGAGATGGGCTAGTCTGTATGAGATGGGCTAGTCTGTCTGGGATGGGCTAGTCTGTATGGGATGGGCTAGTCTGTCTGGGATGGGCTAGTCTGTCTGGGATGGGCTAGTCTGTACGGGATGGGCTAGTCTGTCTGGGATGGGCTAGTCTGTATGGGATGGGCTAGTCTGTATGGGATGGGCTAGTCTCTCTGAGATGGGCTAGTCTGTCTGGGATGGGCTAGTCTGTATGGGATGGGCTAGTCTGTCTGGGATGGGCTAGTCTGTATGGGATGGGCTAGTCTGTCTGAGATGGGCTAGTCTGTCTGGGATGGGCTAGTCTGTCTGGGATGGGCTAGTCTGTATGAGATGGGCTAGTCTGTCTGGGATGGGCTAGTCTGTATGGGATGGGCTAGTCTGTCTGGGATGGGCTAGTCTGTCTGAGATGGGCTAGTCTGTATGAGATGGGCTAGTCTGTCTGGGATGGGCTAGTCTGTCTGGGATGGGCTAGTCTGTACGGGATGGGCTAGTCTGTCTGGGATGGGCTAGTCTGTATGGGATGGGCTAGTCTGTATGGGATGGGCTAGTCTGTATGGGATGGGCTAGTCTGTATGAGATGGGCTAGTCTGTCTGGGATGGGCTAGTCTGTATGGGATGGGCTAGTCTGTATGGGATGGGCTAGTCTGTCTGGGATGGGCTAGTCTGTATGGGATGGGCTAGTCTGTCTGAGATGGGCTAGTCTGTCTGGGATGGGCTAATCTGTCTGAGATGGGCTAGTCTGTCTGGGATGGGCTAGTCTGTATGGGATGGGATCGTCTCTATGGGATGGGCTAGTCTGTCTGGGATGGGCTAGTCTCTCTGGATGGTCTAGTCTGTTCGGGTTGGGTTCGTCTGTATGGGATGGGCTAGTCTGTCTGGGATGGGCTAGTCTGTCTTGGATGGGCTAGTCTGTCTGGGATGGGCTAGTCTGTATGGGATGGGCTAGTCTGTCTGGGATGGGCTAGTCCGAATGGGATGGGCTAGTCTGACTGGGATGGGCTAGTCTGTATGGGATGGGCTAGTCTGACTGGGATGGGCTAGTCTGTATGGGATGGTCTAGTCTGTCTGGGATGGGCTAGTCTGTATGGGATGGGCTAGTCTGTATGGGATGGGCTAGTCTCTCTGAGATGGGCTAGTCTGTCTGGGATGGGCTAGTCTGTCTGGGATGGGCTAGTCTGTCTGGGATGGGCTAGTCTCTCTGAGATGGGCTAGTCTGTCTGGGATGGGCTCGTCTCTCTGAGATGGGCTAGTCTGTCTGGGATGGGCTAGTCTGTCTGGGATGGGCTAGTCTGTCTGGGATGGGCTAGTCCGAATGGGATGGGCTAGTCTGACTGTGATGGGCTAGTCTGTATGGGATGGTCTAGTCTGTCTGGGATGGGCTAGTCTGACTGAGATGGGCTAGTCTGTCTGGGATGGGCTAGTCTGACTGAGATGGGCTGGTCTGTCTGAGATGGGCTAGTCTGTCTGGGATGGGCTTGTCTGTCTGAGATGGGCTCGTCTGTCTGAGATGGGCTAGTCTGTATGGGATGGGCTAATCTGTCTGGGATGGGCTTGTCTGTATGGGATGAGCTAGCCTGCATGAGATGGGCTAGTCTGTCTGGGTTGGGTTCATCTGTCTGGGATGGGCTAGTCTGTCTGGGATGTGCTAGTCTGTATGGGGTGGGCTAGTCTGTCTGCGATGGGCTAGTCTGTATGGGATGGGCTAGTCTGTCTGCGATGGGCTCGTCTGTCTGGGATGGACTAGTCTGTCTGGGATGGGCTAGTCTGTATGGGATGGGCTAGTCTCTCTGGGATGGGCTAGTCTGTCTGTGATGGGCTAGTCTGTCTGGGATGGGCTAGTCCGAATGGGATGGGCTAGTCTGACTGTGATGGGCTAGTCTGTATGGGATGGTCTAGTCTGTCTGGGATGGGCTAGTCTGTCTGGGATGGGCTAGTCTGTCTGGGATGGGCTTGTCTGTATGGGATGAGCTAGCCTGCATGAGATGGGCTAGTCTGTCTGGGTTGGGTTCGTCTGTCTGGGATGGGCTAGTCTGTCTGGGATGGGCTAGTCTGTCTGGGATGTGCTAGTCTGTATGGGGTGGGCTAGTCTGTCTGCGATGGGCTAGTCTGTATGGGATGGGCTAGTCTGTCTGCGATGGGCTCGTCTGTCTGCCATGGGCTAGTCTGTCTGGGATGGACTAGTCTGTATGAGATGGGCTAGTCTGTATGGGATGGGGTCGTGTCTCTGGGATGGGCTAGTCACCAAGTCAAAGGTCAACAGCCTCTAGCCTCACCCGGGATATCCACATTCCTGGAACGCTGGAGAGAGGGAGTGTACAAGAGAGAAGGAATGTGTCGGGGTCAGAGAGAGAGTGGGAGACAGTGAGGGTCAGAGAGAGAGTGGGAGACAGTGAGGGTCAGAGAGGAAGAGAGAGAGACATTGAGGGTCAGAGAGAGAGAGAGACATTGAGGGTCAGAGAGAGAGAGAAAGTAAGGATCAGAGAGACAGAGACAGAGAGAGTGAGTGAGGGTCAGAAATAGAGAGAGAGAGACAGTGAGGCTCAGAAATAGAGAGAGACAGTGGGGATTAGAAATAGAGAGGGGGGGGTCAGAAATAGAGAGAAATGGAGAGGGTCAGAAATAGACAGAGACAGTGAGGGTCAGAGATATAGAGAGAGAGTATGGGGGTCAGAAATAGTGAGAGAGAGAGGGAGAGAGAGAGAGAGTGGGGGTCAGAAATAGAGAGAGAGAGAGAGAGAGAGGGTCAAAAATAGAGAGAGAGAGAGAGATTGGGGGTCAGAAATAGAGAGCGAGAGAGAGAGAGTGAGGGGGGTCAGAAATAGAGAGAGAGAGAGTGGGGGTCAGAAATAGAGAGAGAGAGAGTGGGGGTCAGAAATAGAGAGAGAGAGAGTGAGGGTCAGAAATAGTGAGAGAGAGAGAGTGGGGGTCAGAAATAGAGAGAGAGAGAGTGAGGGTCAGAAATAGTGAGAGAGAGAGAGTGGGGGTCAGAAATAGAGAGAGAGAAAGAGATTGGGGGTCAGAAATAGAGAGAGAGAGAGACAGTGAGGGTCAGAGATATAGAGAGAGAGAGTGAGGGTCAGGGAGAGAGAGTTGGAGGCAGTGAGTGCTACGGGAGGTCGGGAGAGAGAGGGAGAGATAGTGAGTGTTCAGAATCTGGGAGAATTTGAGAGAAAGGTGATACTGACAGACAGAGAGAGCTCACACTCGGGCTAAGGGAGACAGGAAATGTGACACACAAAGGGAAAAGGAAAGGAGAGAGAAGGGGGAATGTTTGAATGAACCTGTTTAGTTTTATGTGAGACCTCCAGAGTCGAAGTCTAGAAGCCTTAGGAAGGCTAGCCCTGTACCACTGGACCCATACAGCACCCAGGGGATGAGGCACTATGGCCAGCTATATCCCAGCACAGTCTGAACTGAGCAGGAAAGGACAGGCTGTAGTACGGCCTAGTCAGTCTGAGCAAAGGTTTCAGCCTGATGAGACTAGGCCGAAGTGTCAGGCCTCTACAATGTAGAGACGCCTGGGGCAGGCTCATGGGGGAACCCAGACAGGACTGGCTGACATGGTTAGGAGCTGGGATTGACTGAGAGTTTGGGGGGGGTGTGGGAGACAGGATCACTCCAGGGGTTAGGGCCTGGAGTGTACTGTCTGAGAGTGTGAGGGGAGGGGGAGGTTCACTCGAGGGGTTAGGGCCTGGAGTGTACTGTCTGAGAGTGTGAGGGGAGGGGGAGGTTCACTCGAGGGGTTAGGGTCTGGAGTGTACTGTCTGAGAGTGTGGGGGGAGGGAGGTTCACTCGAGGGGTTAGGGTCTGGAATGTACTGTCTGAGAGTGTGGGGGGGGAGGGAGGTTCACTCGAGGGGTTAGGGTCTGGAGTGTACTGTCTGAGAGTGTGGGGGGAGGGAGGTTCACTCGAGGGGGTTAGGGTCTGGAATGTACTGTCTGAGAGTGTGGGGGGGAGGGAGGTTCACTCGAGGGGTTAGGGTCTGGAGTGTACTGTCTGAGAGTGTGGGGGGAGGGAGGTTCACTCGAGGGGGTTAGGGTCTGGAATGTACTATCTGAGAGTGTGGGGGGGGAGACAGGATCACTCCAGGGGTTAGGGTCTGGAGTGTACTGTCTGAGAGTGTGGGGGGAGGGTTTAGAGTCTGGGGTATCTGGTCCCCGATAGTTAGCTCTTTCCGCACTGATCCAGTACAAGCCCCAGTCATTGTGGCTGTAGGTTTCATCATCCACAGATCAGGTCCCACCCTGAAGCTCAGGGCAAGGGGGAACAGAAACCAGGCAATCGTTACTGTCAGAGCAACTTCACGGTCAAACCTGACTCATATCGAAACCTGGAAGGTATGGTTCTGTGGGAGGGCTCTTGAGCAACTTTCTGAATAGGGGAACCATGTCCCCCCGGAACTCAAACCGAGTCGGTCTCGGAGCACACTAGGAAGAATTTCAGGAGGCAATTCCGGAGTCATGGACACCAACGATGGGAATCAGGGTGAAAAGTATGATTGTGCGGCCTAGCTGGGTTTGGAGCCTATGACCTGGTGTGGGTCATGTGTCGGTCCAAACTCGGTCAGGACAGCTGACCCGCCTCCTCAGAAAACAACTCGATGGATGTTTACGGACCATCCGATTCACTATAACCTGCTTTTCTCTGGTCTTCAGGAGTGTTTAACTTGAGATATGTCAAACTGATTGATTTATACTCTCAGCCAGCCATTCGGGTTATGGCTGAGGGACAGGAGTTTTAAATGTTTCCCACCCACAGGGTGATCAGAAAAGTTCACAATGCAAACTCCACACAGACAGTCGCCCAAGAGTAGAATTGAACCCAAGTCCCTGACTCTGTGAGGCAGCAGTGCTAACCACTGAGTCACCCATCATTCTCCCACTGCTTCTCTCTCTCTATCTCTCCCCACCTCCCTCCCCCCTCTCCCTCTCCCTCTCTCCTTCTCTCTCTCTCTCCTTCCCCCTCTCTCTTCTCCTCTCTCCACCCCCTTTCTCCCTCCCTCTATCCCCTTCCACTCGCTCCCTCTCTTTCTCTCCCTCCATCTCTCTCGCCCTCTCTTATTCTTTCTCTCTGTCTCTCCCCTCTCCCTCCCTCCATCTCTCTCCCTCCCCCTCTCTCTCTCTGACTCCATCTCTCTCTCTCCCCCTCTCTCTTTCTCTTTCTCTCTCACTTTCTCCCCCCTCTCTCTCGCTTTCTCCTCTCTCTCTCTCTCACCCTTGCTCCCCCTTTCCATCTTTATTTCTCATTCTGTCTCTCTCACTCCATCTCTCCATCAGTGCCTCTCTCACTCACTGCATCACGACCCAATCCTTCTATTCTTTTCACTCCATACAACAGGCCCTTCGGCCCAACAAGCCGAATGACGAGAACGAGGGTAGGTCCGATCAAGGACAGTGGTGGGAGATTGTGTATTGAGTCGGAAGAGATAGGACAGGTCTTGAACAAGTACTTCTCTTCAGTATTTACGAACGAGAGGGACCGTATTGTTGAAGAGGAGAGGGTGAAACGGACTGGTAAGCTAGAGGAGATACTTGTTAGGAAGGAAGATGTGTTGGACATTTTGAACAACTTCAGGATAGACAAGTCCCCCGGGCCTGACGGGATATATCCTAGGATTATGTGGGAAGCAAGAGAGGAAATTGCAGTACCGTTGGCAATGATCTTCTCGTCTTCACTGGCAACTGGGGTGGTACCAGGGGACTGGAGAGTAGCGAATGTTGTGCCCCTGTTCAAAAAAGGGAATAGGGATAACCCCGGGAATTACAGGCCAGTTAGTCTTACTTCTGTGGTAGGCAAAGTAATGGAAAGGGTACTGAGGGATAGGATTTACGAGTATCTGGAAAAACACTGCTTGATTCAGGACAGCCAGCACGGATTTGTGAAGGGTAGGTCTCGCCTTACAAGTCTTATTGAATTCTTCGAGGAGGTGACCAAGCATGTGGATGAGGGTAGAGCAGTGGATGTAGTGTACATGGATTTTAGTAAGGCATTTGATAAGGTTCCCCATGGTAGGCTTATGCGGAAAGTCAGGAGGCATGGGATAGAGGGAAGTTTGGCCAATTGGATAGAAAACTGGCTAACCGGTCGAAGTCAGAGCGTGGTGGTAGATGGTAAATATTCAGCCTGGAGCCCAGTTACAAGTGGAGTTCCGCAGGGTTCAGTTCTGGGTCCTCTGCTGTTTGTAATTTTTATTAATGACTTAGATGAGGGAGTCGAAGGGTGGGTCAGTAAATTTGCAGATGATACGAAGATAGGTGGAGTTGTGGACAGTGAGGAGGGCTGTTGTCGGCTGCAGAGGGACTTAGATATGATGCAGAGCTGGGCTGAGGAGTGGCAGATGGAGTTCAACCCTGCCAAGTGTGAAGTTGTCCATTTTGGAAGAACAAATAAGAATGCGGAATACAGGGTTAATGGTAGGGTTCTTGGTCAGGTGGAGGAGCAGAGGGATCTTGGGGTCTATGTACATAGATCTTTGAAGGTTGCCACTCAGGTGGATAGAGTTTGTAAGAAGGCCTATGGAGTATTATCGTTCATTAGCAGAGGGATTGAATTCAAGAGTCGTGAAGTGATGTTGCAGCTGTACAGGACCTTGGTTAGGCCACATTTGGAGTACTGTGTGCAGTTCTGGTCACCTCACTTTAGGAAAGATGTGGAAGCTTTGGAGAGGGTGCAGAGAAGATTTACCAGGATGTTGCCTGGAATGGAGAGTAGGTCGTATGAGGATAGGTTGAGGGTGCTAGGCCTTTTCTCATTGGAACGGCGAAGGATGAGGGGTGACTTGATAGAGGTTTATAAGATGATCAGAGGAATAGATAGAGTAGACAGTCAGAAACTTTTTCCCCGGGTACAACAGAGTGTTACAAGGGGACATAAATTTAAGGTGAAGGGTGGAAGGTATAGGGGAGATGTCAGGGGTGGGTTCTTTACCCAGAGAGTGGTGGGGGCATGGAATGCGCTGCCCGTGGGAGTGGTAGAGTCAGAATCATTGGCGACCTTTAAGCGGCATTTGGATAGGTACATGGATGGGTGCTTAATCTAGGATAGAAGTTCGGCACAACATCGTGGGCCGAAGGGCCTGTTCTGTGCTGTATTGTTCTATGTTCTATGTAAGCCCACACTGACCCTGCGAAGAGTAACCCACCCAGATCCGTTCCCCTACTACTCTACATTTCCCCCTGACTACTGCACTTCACCTACACATCCCTGAACACTACGGGCAACTTAGCGTGGCCAACTCACCTTTGGAGTGTGGGAGGAAACCAGAGCACCCGGAGGAAACCCACGCAGACACGGGGAGAATGTGCAAACTCCACCTGTATAACGTATTCCAATTCCCCTCTCTCCCCATTACCCCTCTCTCTCTGTCTACACCTTCCTCACTCTGTCTCTGTCTCTCCCATAATTTCTTCCCCATTCCTCGTTGGAACCCTGAAATTCTCTGCATCTCTCCCTCTTTACTCTCCCCCTCCCTCTCTCTTCCGGTCAGTGTTTCATTCCCCACCTCCCACTCACTTCATCCCTCCTCCCATGTGCACCATCACTCCTTCCTGCTCTCCATTCCCACTATCCAACATTCCCGATGGGCTGATCAGTCTGGAGCAGTCAGTTGTCAAGGTCATTGGGTCACCATGGCAACAGAGGCCATAAAAGTGGCACCTCACTGACCACCATTTCACAGCAGAACACGAGAGAGAGAAAGAAATATTAAAGGGGTGGGGTGGAATAGAGAGAAGGGGGCGGGGGGGAAGACAAATGGAGAGCAAGATAGAGATAGAATGATAAACAGAGAGGGATAGTTGGAGAGAGTCAGTGTCAGAGACAGACAGTGAGACAGAGAGAGAGAAGGAGACAGAGACAGACAGTGAGACAGAGAGAGAGTCAGTGTCAGAGACAGACAGTGAGACAGAGAGAGAGAAGGAGACAGAGACAGACAGTGAGACAGAGAGAGAGTCAGTGTCAGAGACAGACAGTGAGACAGAGAGAGAAGGAGACAGAGACAGACAGTGAGACAGAGAGAGAGAAGGAGACAGAGACAGACAGTGAGACAGAGAGAGAGTCAGTGTCAGAGACAGACAGTGAGACAGAGAGAGAGAAGGAGACAGAGACAGACAGTGAGACAGAAAGAGAGAAGGAGACAGAGACAGACAGTGAGACAGAGAGAGAAGGAGACAGAGACAGACAGTGAGACAGAGAGAGAGTCAGTGTCAGAGACAGACAGTGAGACAGAGAGAGAGAAGGAGACAGAGACAGACAGTGAGACAGAGAGAGAGTCAGTGTCAGAGACAGACAGTGAGACAGAGAGAGAAGGAGACAGAGACAGACAGTGAGACAGAGAGAGAGAAGGAGACAGAGACAGACAGTGAGACAGAGAGAGAGTCAGTGTCAGAGACAGACAGTGAGACAGAGAGAGAGAAGGAGACAGAGACAGACAGTGAGACAGAAAGAGAGAAGGAGACAGAGACAGACAGTGAGACAGAGAGAGAGAAGGAGACAGAGACAGACAGTGAGACAGAGAGAGTCAGTGTCAGAGACAGACAGTGAGACAGAGAGAGAGTCAGTGTCAGAGACAGACAGTGAGACAGAGAGAGAGAAGGAGACAGAGACAGACAGTGAGACAGAGAGAGAGAAGGAGACAGAGACAGACAGTGAGACAGAGAGAGAGTCAGTGTCAGAGACAGACAGTGAGACAGAGAGAGAAGGAGACAGAGACAGACAGTGAGACAGAAAGAGAGAAGGAGACAGAGACAGACAGTGAGACAGAGAGAGTCAGTGTCAGAGACAGACAGTGAGACAGAGAGAGGGGCAGACGGGGCGAGGGGAAGGCAGAGCGAGAGAGAGAGAGAGGGACAGAAGGTGTGGGATACACTGAGGAACGTATAGAGACGGGGTAAAGGAGGTGAGGGAGTGTGTGTGTGGGGGGGAGGGAGTGTGTGTGGGGGGGGTGAGGGAGTGTGTGTATGGGGGGGTGAGGGAGAGTGTGTTGGGGGTGAGGGAGTGTGTGTGTGGGGGGGGTGAGGGAGTATGTGTGGGGGGATGAGGGAGTGTGTGTGTGGGGGGTGAGTGAGTGTGTGTGTGTGGGGGGGGTGAGTGAGTGTGTGTGTGTGGGGGGTGAGGGAGTGTGTGTGTGGGGGGTGTGGGAGTGTATCTGGGGGGGTTAGGGAGTGTGTGTCTGGGGTGTTAGGGAGTGTGCGTGGGGGGTGAGTGAGTGTGTGTGTGGGGGGGGTGAGGGAGTGTGTGTGTGTGGGGGTGGTGAGGGAGTGTGTGTGTCGAGGGTTGCGGGAATGTGTGTGGGGGGTGAGGGAGTGTGTGTGTGGGGGGGGTGAGGGAGTGTGTTGTGTGGGGGGGTGAGGGATTGTGTGTGTGTGTGTGGGGGGCTGAGGGAGTGTGTGTGTGTGGGGGTTGCGGGAATGTGTGTGGGGGGGTGAGGGAGTGTGTGTGGGGGGGGGGTGAGGGAGTGTGTGTGTCGGGGGTTGCGGGAATGTGTGTGGGGGGGTGAGGGAGTGTGTTGTGTGGGGGTTGCGGGAATGTGTGTGGGGGGGTGAGGGAGTGTGTTGTGTGGGGTGTGTGGGATTGTGTATGTGGGGGAGTGAGGGAGTGTGTGTGTGGGGGGGGTGAGGGCGTGTGTGTGTGTGGGGGGGGGAGGGAGTGTGTGTGGGGGGGGTTGCGGGAATGTGTGTGGGGGAATGAGTGAGTGTGTGTATGGGGGGTGAGTGAGTGTGTGTGTGGGGGGGGTGAGGGAGTGTGTGTGTGTGGAAGGGTGAGGGAGTGTGTGTATGGGGGGTGAGGGAGTGTGTGTGGGTGGTGTGGTAGTGTATGTGTGGGGGGGTTGAGGCAATGTGCGCGTGGGGTGGTGAGGGAGTGTGTGTGGGGGATTGAGGGACTGTGTGTGGGGGGTGAGGGAGTGTGTGTGTGGGGGGGTGAGGGAGTGTGTGTGTGGGGGTGACGGAGTGTGCGTGGGGGTGAGGGAGTGTGTGTGTGGGGGGGTGAGGGAGTGTGTGTGTGGGGGTGACGGAGTGTGCGTGGGGGTGAGGGAGTGTGTGTGTGGGGGGGTGAGGGAGTGTGTGTGTGGGGGGGGTGAGGGAGTGTGTGTGTGGGGGGTGAGGGAGTGTGTGTGTGGGGGGGTGAGGGAGTATGTGTGTGGGGGGGGTGAGGGAGTGTGTGTGTGGGGGGTGAGGGAGTGTGTGTGTGGGGGTGACGGAGTGTGCGTGGGGGTGAGGGAGTGTGTGTGGGAGGGTGTGGTAGTGTATGTTGGGGGGATTGAGGCAGTGTGCACATGGGGGGGTGAGGTAATGTGTGTGGGGGATTGAGGGACTGTGTGTAGGGGGTGAGGCTGTGTGCCGAGGGGTAACGGAGTGTGTGTGGGGGATGGGTGAGAGAGTGTGTGGGGGTGAGGGAGTGTGTGGGGATCGTGATGTAGTGTGTGTGGGGGGTGAGGGAGTGTGTGTGGGGGGGTGAGGGAGTGTGTGTGTGGGGGGTTAGGGAGTGTGTGTGTGGGGGGGTGAGGGAGTGTGTGTGGGGGGGTGAGGGAGTGTGTGTGTGGGGGGTTAGGGAGTGTGTGTGTGGGGGGGTGAGGGAGTGTGTGTGTGTGTGTGGGTGAGGGAGTGTGTGTGTGTGTGTGGGTGAGGGAGTGTCTGTGGTGAGTGAGGGAGTGTGTGTGGGGGGGGTGACGGAGTGTGTGTGTGTGGGGGTGAGGGAGTTTCTGTGGTGAGTGAGGGAGTGTGTGTGGGGGATTGAGGGACTGTGTGTGGGGGGCGAGGGAGTGTGTGTGGGGGGTGTGGTAGTGTGTGTGTGGGGAGGGTTGTGGCAGTGTGCGCGTGGGGGGGTGAGGGAGTGTGTGTAGGGCATTGAGGGTCTGTGTGTGGTGGGGGAGGGTGTGTGAAGGGGAAAGGTGAGGGAGTGTGTGTGGGGGTGAGGGAGTGTGTGGGGGCGTGATGTAGTGTGTGTGGGGGAGGGAGTATGTGTAGGGGGGTGAGGGAGTGTGTGTATGTGGGGGTGAGGGAGTGAGTGTGTGGGGGTGAGGGAGTGTGTGCGTGGGAGGGTGAGTGAGTGTTTGTGTGTGGGGGTTGAGACAGTGTGTGTGGGGGGGCGAGGGAGTGTGTGTGTGTGTGGCGGGTGAGAGACTGTGTGTGTGGGGGGTGAGGGAGTGTGTGTGTGTGTGGCGGGTGAGAGACTGTGTGTGTGGGGGGTGAGGGAGTGTGTGTGTGTGGGGAGTGAGTGAAAGTGTGTGTGGGGAGGTGAGGGAGAGTGTGTGGGGGGTGGGGTGAGGGAGTGTGTGTGTGGGGGGTGAGGGAGTGTGTGTGTGGGGGTGAGGGATTGTGTGTGTGTGGGGGGGTTAAGGGGGTGTGTGCGTGGGGGGTGATGAGGGAGTGTGTGTGGGATGAGTGAGGGAGTGTGTGTGTGTGTGCGGCGGTGAGCGAGTGTGTGTGTGGGGGGGGGTGAGGGAGTGTGTGTGGGGGGGTGAGAGAATATGTATGTGGGGGGGTGAGGGAGTGTGTGGGGGGTGAGGGAGTGTGTGTTTGTGGGGGTGAGGGAGTGAGTGGGTGGGGGTGAGGGAGTGTGTGTGGAAGTGAGGGAATGTGCATGGGGGTGTGGGGGAATGTGTGTGAGGGGGTGAGCGAGTGTGTGTGTGTGGGGAGTGAGGGAGTGTGTGTGGGGGGGTGAGGGAGTGTGTGTGGAAGTGAGGGAATGTGCATGGGGGTGTGGGGGAATGTGTGTGAGGGGGTGAGCGAGTGTGTGTGTGTGTGTGGGGAGTGAGGGAGTGAGTGTGTGTGGGGTGAGGGAGTGTGTGTGTGGAGGCGAGGGTGTGTGTGTGTGGGGGGGGTAACGGAGTGTGTGTGTGTGGGGGTGAGGGAGTGTGTGTGTGGGGGTGAGGGAGTGTGTTTGTGTGTGGGGAGTGAGGGAGTGTGTGGGGGGTGAGGGAATGTGTGTGGGGGGTGAGGGAGTGTGCGTGGGGGTTGAGGGAGTGTTTGTGTGGGGATGAGGTAGTGTGTGTGTGGGCGTGAGGGAGTGTGTGTGTGGGGGATAAGGGAGTGTGTACGTGGGGGGGTGAGTGACTGTGTGTGGGGTGAGGGAAAGTGTGTGTGGGGAGGGTGAGGGAGAGTGTGTGGGGGGTGGGCTGAGGGAGTATGTGTGTGGGGGGTGAGGGAGTGAATGTGGGGGGGGTGGGGGAGTGTGTGTGTGGGGGGTGAGGGAGTGTGTGGGGGGGTTGAGGGACTGTGTGTGGGGGGGTG
This sequence comes from Chiloscyllium punctatum, assembly GCF_047496795.1. Taxonomy (NCBI): domain Eukaryota; kingdom Metazoa; phylum Chordata; class Chondrichthyes; order Orectolobiformes; family Hemiscylliidae; genus Chiloscyllium; species Chiloscyllium punctatum. Next base: position 46,018,223 of record NC_092772.1, read on the forward strand.
AGGGAGTGTGTGTATGGGGGGGTGAGAGATAGTGTGTGTGTGGGGGTGAGGGAGTGTGTGTGTATGGAGGGGTTAAGGGGGTGTGTGCGTGGGGGGTGATGAGGGAGTGTGTGTGGGATGAGTGAGGGAGTGTGTGTGTGTGTGCGGCGGTGAGCGAGTGTGTGTGTGTGGGGGGGTGAGGGAGTGTGTGTGGGGGGGTGAGAGAATATGTATGTGGGGGGGTGAGGGAGTGTGTGGGGGGTGAGGGAGTGTGTGTTTGTGGGGGTGAGGGAGTGAGTGGGTGGGGGTGAGGGAGTGGGTGCGTGGGGGGTGAGTGAGTATGTGTGGGGGTGAGGGAGTGTGTGTGTGTGGGGGAGGGTGAGGGAGTGTGTGTGTGGGGGTTGCGGGAGTGTGTGTGTGTGGGGAGTGAGGGAGTGTGTGTGTGTGGGGAGTGAGGGAGTGTGTGTGTGTGGGGAGTGAGGGAGTGTGTGTGGGGGTTGAGGGAGTGTGTGTGAGGGTGTGGGAGTGTGTGTGGGAGGGTGAGGGAGTGTGTGTGAAGGTGTGGGAGTGTGTATGGGGGGTGAGTGAGTGTGTGTGGGAGGGTGAGGGAGTGTGTGTGAGGGTGTGGGAGTGTGTGTGGGGGGTGAGGGAGTGTGTGTGGGAGGGTGAAGGAGTGTGTGTGTTGGGGGTGAGGGATTGTGTGTGGGAGGGTGAGGGAGTGTGTGTGTTGGGGGTGAGGGATTGTGTGTGGGAGGGTGAGGGAGTGTGTGTGTTGGGGGTGAGGGATTGTGTGTGGGAGGGTGAGGGAGTGTGTGTGGGAGGGTGAGGGAGTGTGTGTGAGGGTGTGGGAGTGTGTGTGGGGGGTGAGGGAGTGTGTGTGGGAGGGTGAAGGAGTGTGTGTGTTGGGGGTGAGGGATTGTGTGTGGGAGGGTGAGGGAGTGTGTGTGTTGGGGGTGAGGGATTGTGTGTGGAGGGTGAGGGAGTGTGTGTGTTGGGGGTGAGAGATTGTGTGTGTATGGGAGGGTTAAGAGGGTGTGTGTGTGGGAGGGTGAGGGAGTGTGTGGGAGGGTGAGGGAGTGTGTGGGGGGTGAGGGAGTGTGTGTGTGGGAGGGTGAGGGAGTGTGTGGGAGGGTGTGGGAGTGTGTGTGGGGGGTGGTGAGGGAGTGTGTGGGAGGGTGAGGGAGTGTGTGGGAGGGTGTGGGAGTGTGTGTGGGGGGTGAGGGAGTGTGTGTGGGAGGGTGAAGGAGTGTGTGGGAGGGTGTGGGAGTGTGTGTGAGGGTGTGGGAGTGTGTGTGAGGGTGTGGGAGTGTGTGTGGGGGGTGAGGGAGTGTGTGTGGGAGGGTGAGGGAGTGTGTGTGGGGGGGTGAGGGAGTGAGTGTCTGTGTTTGGAGATGAGGGAGTGTGTGTGGGGGTTGAGGGAGTGTGTGTGAAGGTGTGGGAGTGTGTATGGGGGGTGAGTGAGTGTGTGTGGGAGGGTGAAGGAGTGTGTGTGAGGGTGTGGGAGTGTGTATGGGGGGTGAGGGAGTGTGTGTGGGAGGGTGTGGGAGTGTGTGTGAGGGTGTGGGAGTGTGTGTGGGAGGGTGAAGGAGTGTGTGGGAGGGTGTGGGAGTGTGTGTGAGGGTGTGGGAGTGTGTGTGGGGGGTGAGGGAGTGTGTGTGGGGGGGTGAAGGAGTGTGTGGGAGGGTGTGGGAGTGTGTGTGAGGGTGTGGGAGTGTGTGTGGGGGGTGAGGGAGTGTGTGTGGGAGGGTGAAGGAGTGTGTGGGAGGGTGTGGGAGTGTGTGTGAGGGTGTGGGAGTGTGTGTGAGGGTGTGGGAGTGTGTGTGGGGGGTGAGGGAGTGTGTGGGAGGGTGTGGGAGTGTGTGTGAGGGTGTGGGAGTGTGTATGGGGGGTGAGGGAGTGTGTGTGGGAGGGTGAGGGAGTGTGTGTGAGGGTGTGGGAGTGTGTATGGGGGGTGAGGGAGTGTGTGTGGGAGGGTGAGGGAGTGTGTGTGAGGGTGTGGGAGTGTGTGTGGGGGGTGAGGGAGTGTGTGTGGGAGGGTGAAGGAGTGTGTGTGTTGGGGGTGAGGGATTGTGTGTGGGAGGGTGAGGGAGTGTGTGTGTTGGGGGTGAGGGATTGTGTGTGGGAGGGTGAGGGAGTGTGTGTGTTGGGGGTGAGGGATTGTGTGTGTATGGGAGGGTGAGGGAGTGTGTGTGGGAGGGTGAGGGAGTGTGTGTGGGAGGGTGAGGGAGTGTGTGTGTTGGGGGTGAGGGATTGTGTGTGGGAGGGTGAGGGAGTGTGTGTGTTGGGGGTGAGGGATTGTGTGTGTATGGGAGGGTGAGGGAGTGTGTGTGGGAGGGTGAGGGAGTGTGTGTGGGAGGGTGAGGGAGTGTGTGTGTTGGGGGTGAGGGATTGTGTGTGTATGGGAGGGTTAAGAGGGTGTGTGTGTGGGAGGGTGAGGGAGTGTGTGGGAGGGTGTGGGAGTGTGTGTGGGGGGGGTGAGGGAGTGTGTGTGGGAGGGTGAAGGAGTGTGTGTGGGGGTTGAGGGAGTGTGTGTGTGGGCGTGAGGGAGTGTGTGTGTGGGGGATAAGGGAGAGTGTACGTGGGGGGGTGAGTGACTGTGTGTGGGGTGAGGGACAGTGTGTGTGGGGGGTGAGGGAGAGTGTGTGGGGGGTGGGCTGAGGGAGTATGTGTGTGGGGGGTGAGGGAGTGAATGTGGGGGGGGTGGGGGAGTGTGTGTGTGGGGGGTGAGGGAGTGTGTGGGGGGGTTGAGGGAGTGTGTGTGGGGGGGGTGAGGGAGTGTGTGTATGGGGGGGTGAGAGATAGTGTGTGTGTGGGGGTGAGGGAGTGTGTGTGGGATGAGTGAGGGAGTGTGTGTGTGTGGGGGGGGTGAGGGAGTGTGTGTGTGTGGGGGGGGTGAGCGAGTGTGTGTGTGTGGGGGGGTGAGGGAGTGTGTGTGGGGGGGTGAGAGAATATGTATGTGGGGGGGTGAGGGAGTGTGTGGGGGGTGAGGGAGTGTGTGTTTGTGGGGGTGAGGGAGTGAGTGGGTGGGGGTGAGGGAGTGGGTGCGTGGGGGGTGAGTGAGTATGTGTGGGGGTTGCGGGAGTGTGTGTGTGTGGGGAGTGAGGGAGTGTGTGTGTGTGGGGAGTGAGGGAGTGTGTGTGTGTGGGGGGGAGGGTGAGGGAGTGTGTGTGTTGGGGGTGAGGGATTGTGTGTGGGGGGTGAGGGAGTGTGTGTGTTGGGGGTGAGGGATTGTGTGTGTAGGGGAGGGTTAAGAGGGTGTGTGTGTGGGAGGGTGTGGGAGTGTGTGGGGGGTGAGGGAGTGTGTGTGTGTGGGGAGTGAGGGAGTGTGTGTGTGTGGGGAGTGAGGGAGTGTGTGGGGGTGAGAAGGAGTGTGTGTGTGGGGGGGTGAGGGAGTGAGTGTGTGTGTTTGGAGATGAGGGAGTGTGTGTGGGGGTTGAGGGAGTGTGTGTGAAGGTGTGGGGAGTGTGTATGGGGGGTGAGTGAGTGTGTGTGGGAGGGTGAGGGAGGGTGTGTGAGGGTGTGGGAGTGTGTATGGGGGGTGAGTGAGTGTGTGTGGGAGGGTGAGGGAGTGTGTGTGAGGGTGTGGGAGTGTGTATGGGGGGTGAGTGAGTGTGTGTGGGAGGGTGAGGGAGTGTGTGTGAGGGTGTGGGAGTGTGTATGGGGGGTGAGTGAGTGTGTGTGGGAGGGTGAGGGAGTGTGTGTGAGGGTGTGGGAGTGTGTGTGGGGGGTGAGGGAGTGTGTGTGGGAGGGTGAGGGAGTGTGTGTGAGGGTGTGGGAGTGTGTGTGGGAGGGTGAGGGAGTGTGTGTGAGGGTGTGGGAGTGTGTGTGGGGGGTGAGGGAGTGTGTGTGGGAGGGTGAAGGAGTGTGTGTGTTGGGGGTGAGGGATTGTGTGTGGGAGGGTGAGGGAGTGTGTGTGTTGGGGGTGAGGGATTGTGTGTGGGGGGTGAGGGAGTGTGTGTGTTGGGGGTGAGGGATTGTGTGTGTATGGGAGGGTTAAGAGGGTGTGTGTGTGGGAGGGTGTGGGAGTGTGTGGGGGGTGAGGGAGTGTGTGTGTGGGGGGTGAGGGAGGTGTGTGTGTGGGGGGTGAGGGAGTGTGTGTGTGTGGGGAGTGAGGGAGTGTGTGTGTGGGGGGGTGAGGGTGTGTGTGTGGGGGGTGAGGGAGTGTGTGTGTGGGGTGGTGAGGGAGTGTGCGTGGGGGGAGTGAGGGAGTGTGTGTGTGGGGGGTGAGGGATTGTGTGTGTGTGTGTGGGGGTGAGGGACTGTGTGTGCAGGGGTGAGGCAGTGTGTGTGTGGGGGGTGAGGGAATGTGTGTGGGGGGTGAGGGAGTGTGTGTAGTGGGGGTGAGGGAGTGTGTGTGCGGGGTGAGAGAATGTGTATGTGGGGGGTGAGGTAGTGTGTGTGTGGGGGTGAGGGAGTGTGTGTGGGGGGTGAGGTGTGTGTGGGGGGGGTGGGGTGTGTGTGGGGGGGGTGAGGGTGTGTGTGGGGGGGGTGGGGTGTGTGTGTGGGGGGTGAGGGGGGTGTGTGTGGGGGGTGGGCTGAGGGAGTATGTGTGTGTGGGTTGAGGGAGTGTGTGTGGGGGGTAGGGAGAGTGTGTGTGGGGGGTGAGAGAGTGTGTGTGTGTGGGGGATGAGGGAGTGTGTGGGGGGGCATGAGGGAGTGTGTGTGGGGGGTGAGGAGTGTGTGTGTGTGGGGGATGAGGGAGTGTGTGGGGGGGCATGAGGGAGTGTGTGTGGGGGGTGAGGGAGTGTGTGTGTGGGGGGGGGTTGTGACAGTGTGTGTTGGGGGTGAGTGAGTGTGTGTGGGGGGGTGAGGGTGTGTGTGTGGGGTTGAGGGTGTGTGTGTGGGGGGTGGGGTGTGTGTGGGGGGGGGTGAGGGGTGTGTGTGTGTAGTGGGGGGGAGTGAGGGAGAGTGTGTGTGGGGGGATGAGGGAGTGTGTGTGGGGGGATGAGGGAGTGTGTATATGGGTGGTGAGGGAGTGTGTGTGGGGGGGGTGAGGGTGTGTGTGTGGGGGTGGGGTGTGTGTGGGGGGGGTGAGGGGGTGTGTGTGTAGTGGGGGGGAGTGAGGGAGAGTGTGTGTGGGGGGATGAGGGAGTGTGTGTGTGTGGGGGGGCATGAGGGAGTGTGTGGGGGGGTGTGAGGGAGTGTGTGTGGGGGGTGTGAGGGAGTGTGTGTGTGGAAGGTGAGGGAGTGTGTTTGGGGGGGATGAGGGAGTGTGTATATGGGTGGTGAGGGAGTGTGTGTGGGGGGGGGGTGAGGGTGTGTGTGTGGGGGGTGGGGTGTGTGTGGGGGGGGTGAGGGGGGTGTGTGTGTGTGGGGGGGCATGAGGGAGTGTGTGTGGGGGTGAGGGAGTGTGTGTGTGGGGGGGGGGGTTGTGACAGTGTGTGTTGGGGGTGAGTGAGTGTGTGTGGGGGGGTGAGGGTGTGTGTGTGGGGGGTGAGGGTGTGTGTGTGGGGGGTGGGGTGTGTGTGGGGGGGGTGAGGGGGTGTGTGTGGGGGGTGGGGTGTGTGTGGGGGGGTGAGGGGGTGTGTGTGGGGGATGAGGGAGTGTGTGTGGGGGTGTGAGGGAGTGTGTGTGTGGAAGGGTGAGGGAGTGTGTGTGTGGGGGGTGAGGGAGTGTGTGTGTGGAGGGTTGAGGGAGTGTGTTTGGGGGGGATGAGGGAGTGTGTATATGGGTGGTGAGGGAGTGTGTGTGGGGGGGAGGATGAGGGTGTGTGTGTCTATGTATGTGGGGGGGTGAGGGAGTGTGTGTGCGGGGTGAGGGAGTATGTGTGTGGTGGGGGTGAGGGAGTGTGTGTGGGGGGGTGATGGAGTGTGTGTGGGGGGTGAGGGTGTGTGTGTGTAGTGGGGGTGAGGGAGTGTGTGTGGGGGTGAGGGAGTGTGTACGTAGGGGGATGAGGGAGTGTGTGTGTGTGGGGGGTGAGGGAGAGTGTGTGTGTGGGGGGGGTGAGGGAGAGTGTGTGGGGGGTGAGGGAGTGTGCGTGGGGGTGAGGGAGTGTGTGTGTGTGGGGTGAGGGATTGTGTGTGGGGGGGGTGAGGGAGAGTGTGTGTGGGGCGTGGTTGTGTGTGAGGGGGGATGAGGGAGTGTGCGCGTGTGGGGGGTTGGGGGACTGTGTGTGGGGGTGTGAGGGAGTGTGTGCGGGAGGGTGAGGGAGTGTGTGTGTTGGGGGGTGAGGGATTGTGTGTGTATGGGAGGGTTAAGGGGGTGTGTGCGTGGGGGGTGGTGAGGGAGTGTGTGTGTGGGGCGTGGTTGTGTGTGAGGGGGGATGAGGGAGTGTGCGCGTGTGGGGGGTTGGGGGACTGTGTGTGGGGGTGTGAGGGAGTGTGTGTGTATGGGAGGGTTAAGGGGGTGTGTGTGTGGGGGGTGGTGAGGGAGTGTGTGTGGGATGAGTGAGGGAGTGTGTGTGTGTGGGGGGGATGTGGGATTGTGTGTGTGTGTGCGGGGGTGAGCGAGTGTGTGTGGGGGTGAGAGAGTATGTGTGTGGTGGGGGTGAGGGAGTGTGTGTGGGGGTGAGGGAGTATGTGTGTGGTGGGGGTGAGGGAGTGTGTGTGGGGGGTGAGAGAATGTGTACGTGGGGGGATGATGGAGTGTGTGTGGGGGTGAGGGTGTGTGTGTGTGGGGGGGGGTGAGGGAGTGTGTGTGTAGTGGGGGTGACGGAGTGTGTGTGTGTGTGGGGGTGAGAGAGTGAGTGGGTGGGGGTGAGGGAGTGGGTGCGTGGGGGGTGAGTGAGTATGTGTGTGTGGGGGGGGTGAGAGAGTGTGTGTGGGGGGTTGAGGAGTGTGTGTGGGGGGTTGAGGAGTGTGTGTGGGGGGTTGAGGGAGTGTGTGTGTGTGTGGGGGGTGAGGGACGTGTGTGTGGGGGGTTGAGGGAGTGTGTGTGTGTGTGGGGGGTGAGGGAGTGTGTGTGGGGGGTTGAGGGAGTGTGTGTGTGTGCGGGGGTGAGCGAGTGTGTGTGGGGGTGAGAGAGTATGTGTGTGGTGGGGGTGAGGGAGTGTGTGTGGGGGTGAGGGAGTATGTGTGTGGTGGGGGTGAGGGAGTGTGTGTGGGGGGGTGATGGAGTGTGTGTGGGGGGTGAGGGTGTGTGTGTGTAGTGGGGGTGAGGGAGTGTGTGTGGGGGTGAGGGAGTGTGTGTGGGGGTGAGGGAGTATGTGTGTGGAGGGGTGAGGCAGTGTGTGTGGGGGGGTGATGGAGTGTGTGTGGGGGGTGAGGGTGTGTGTGTGTGGGGGGGGTGAGGGAGTGTGTGTGTAGTGGGGGTGACGGAGTGTGTGTGGGGGGTGAGGGTGTGTGCGTGTGTGGGGGTGAGGGAGTGTGTGTATTGGGGTGAGGTAGTGTGTGTGCGGGGTGAGAGAATGTGTACGTGGGGGGATGATGGAGTGTGTGTGGGGGGTGAGGGTGTGTGTGTGTGGGGGGGGGTGAGGGAGTGTGTGTGTAGTGGGGGTGACGGAGTGTGTGTGTGTGTGGGGGTGAGAGAGTGAGTGGGTGGGGGTGAGGAGTGGGTGCGTGGGGGGTGAGTGAGTATGTGTGTGTGGGGGGGGTGAGAGAGTGTGTGTGGGGGGTGAATGAGTGTGTGGGTGGGGGGTCAGGGAGTGTGTGTGGGGGTGAGGGAGTGAGTGTGTGGGGGGGTTGAGGGAGTGTGTGTGAGGGTGTGGGAGTGTGTGTGTGGGGGGGTGAGTGAGTGTGTGTGTGTGTGGGGGGGTGAGGGAGTGTGTGTGTGTGTGGGGGGTGAGGGAGTGTGTGTGTGTGGGGGGGTGAGGGAGTGTGTGTGTGTGTGTGGGGGGGTGAGGGAGTGTGCGTGTGTGTGTGGGGGTGAGGGAGTGTGTGTATTGGGGTGAGGTAGTGTGTGTGTGGGGGGGTGAGTGACTGTGTGTGTGGGGGTGAAGGAAAGTGTGTGTGGGTGGTGAGGGAGAGTGTGTGGGGGGGAGGTGAGGGAGTGTGTGTGTGGGGGGTGAGGGAGTGTGTGTGGGGGTCTGAGAGAGTGTGTGTGTGTGTGTGTTTGTGTGAGTGCGGGGGTGGGGGAGGGAGTGTGTGTGGGGGGTGAGGGAGTGTGTGTGTGGGAGGTGAGGGAGTGTGTGTGGGGGGTTGAGGGAGTGTGTGTGGGGGTCTGAGAGAGTGTGTGTGTGTGTGTGTTTGTGTGAGTGCGGGGGTGGGGGAGGGAGTGTGTGTGGGGGTGAGGGAGTGTGTGTGTGTGGGGGGTGAGGGAGTGTGTGTGGGGGGTTGAGGGAGTGTGTGTGTGTGGGGGGGATGTGGGAGTGTGTGTGTGTGGGGAGGTGAGGGAGTGTCTGTGGGGTGATGAGGGAGTGTGTGTGTGGGGAGGGTAGGGAGAGTGTGTGTGGGGGTGAGAGAGTGTGTGTGTGTGGGGGGGATGAGGGAGTGTGTGTGTGTGTGGGGGGTGAGGGAGTGTGTGTGGGGGTTGAGGGAGTGTGTGTGGGGGTTGAGGGAGTGTGTGTGGGGGGTTGAGGGAGTGTGTGTGTGTGTGGGGGGTGAGGGAGTGTGTGTGGGGGGTTGAGGGAGTGTGTGTGGGGGGTTGAGGGAGTGTGTGTGTGTGTGGGGGGTGAGGGAGTGTGTGTGGGGGGTTGAGGGAGTGTGTGTGGGGGGATGAGGGAGTGTGTGTGTGTGGGGGGATGTGGGAGTGTGTGTGTGTGGGGAGGTGAGGGAGTGTCTGTGGGGTGATGAGGGAGTGTGTGTGTGGGGAGGGTAGGGAGAGTGTGTGTGGGGATGAGGGAGTGTGTGTGTGTGGGGAGGTGAGGGAGTGTGTGTGGGGTGATGAGGGAGTGTGTGTGTGGGGAGGGTAGGGAGAGTGTGTGTGGGGGTGAGAGAGTGTGTGTGTGGGGGGGGATGAGGGAGTGTGTGGGGGGGCATGAGGGAGTGTGTGTGGGGGGGTGAGGGAGTGTGTGTGTGTGGGGGGGTTGTGAGAGTGTGTGTTGGGGGTGAGTGAGTGTGTGTGGGGGGGTGAGGGTGTGTGGGGGGGTGAGGGGGTGTGTGTGTAGTGGGGGGGAGTGAGGGAGAGTGTGTGTGGGGGTGAGGGAGTGTGTGTGTGGGGGGTGGGTGAGTGTGTGTGTGCGGGGTGAGGCTGTGTGTGTGTGTGTGTAGTGGGGGGAGTGAGGGAGAGTGTGTGTGGGGGGTGAGGGAGTGTGTGTGTGGGGGGTGTGAGGGAGTGTGTGTGGGGGGCTGAGGTAGTTTGTGTGGGGGTGGGGGGACTGTGTGTGTGGGGGGGAGGGAGTGTTTTTGGGGGGGAATGAGGGAGTGTGTGTGGGGTGTGAGGGAGTGTGTGTGAGGGCGGGGTGAGGTACTGTGTGTTGGGGGGGGATGAGGGAGTGTGTTTGGGGGTGTTGAGGGAGCGTGTGTATGGGGGGGTGAGGAAGTGTTTGTGGAGGGGTGAGGGAGTGTGTGTGAGTGGGGTGAGGGCGTGTGTGTGGGTGGTAGTGAGGTAGTGTGTGTGGGGGGCTGAGGAAGTTTGTGTGTGGGGTGGGGGAGTGTGTGTGGGGGTGTGTGAGGGAATGTGTGTGTGGGGGGATGAGGGTGTGTGTGTGTGGGGAAGGATGAGGGTGTGTGTGTGGGGGGGGCGATGAGGGAGTGTGTGTGGTGGGGGGTGAGGGAGTGTGTGTGTGTTGGGGTGAGGGAGTGTGTGTGTGGAGGAGGATGAGGGTGTGTGTGTGGTGGGGAGGTGAGGGAGTGTGTGTGGGGGGTGAGTGAGTGTGTGTGTGTGGGGGGGGTGAGAGAGTGTGTATGGGGGGATGAGGAGTGTGTGTGGGGGGCTGAGGTAGTTTGTGTGGGGGTGGGGGGACTGTGTGTGGGGGGGAGGGAGTGTTTTTGGGGGGAATGAGGGAGTATGTGTGTGTGGGGGTGTGAGGGAGTCTTTTTGGGGGGAATGAGGGAGTATGTGTGGGGGGGTGAGGGAGTGTGTGTGAGGGCGGGGTGAGGGAGTGTGTGTGAGGGCGGGGTGAGGGAGTGTGTGTGTGGGGGTGAGGGAGTGTGTGTGAGGGCGGGGTGAGAGGGAGTGTGTGTGAGGGGGTGAGTGAGTGTGTGTGAGGGCGGGGTGAGGAGTGTGTGTGTGGGGGTGAGTGAGTGTGTGTGGGGGGGTGAGGGAGTGTGTGTGAGGGCGGGGTGAGGGAGTGTGTGTGGGGGGACGATGAGGGAGTGTTTTTGGGGGGGAGGATGAGGGTGTGTGTGTAGTGGGGGGTGAGGGAGTGTGTGTGTTGGGGTGAGGGAGTGTGTGGGGGTGTTGAGGGAGTGTGTGTGGGGGGGGTGGGGAATGTGTGTGTGGGGAGGATGAGGGAGTGTGTGGGGGTGTTGAGGGAGTGTGTGTGGGGAGGATGAGGGAGTGTGTGTGGGGGTGTGAGGGAGTGTGTTTGGGGGTGTTGAGGGAGCATGTGTATGGGGGGGTGAGGAAGTGTTTGTGGAGGGGTGAGGGAGTGTGTGTGGGGGGTAGTGAGGGAGTGGGTGTGGGGGGCTGAGGAAGTTTGTGTGGGGGGTGGGGGAATGTGTGTGTGGGGGGGATGAGGGAGTGTGTGTGGGGGTGTGAGGGAGTGTGTGTGTGTGGGGGGGGGGAGGATGAGGGTATGTGTGCGTGGGGGGGGGAGGATGAGGGTATGTGTGTGTGGGGGGGCGATGAGGGAGCGTGTGTGGTGGGGGTTGAGGGAGTGTGTGTGTGTTGGGGTGAGGGAGTGTGTGTGTGGGGGAGGTTGAGGGTGTGTGTGGGGGGGGTGAGGGAGTGTGTGTGTGTTGGGTGAGGGGAGTGTGTGTGTGGGGGAGGTTGAGGGTGTGTGTGGGGGGGTGAGGGAGAGTGTGTGTGTTGGGGTGAGGGAGTGTGTGTGTGGGGGAGGTTGAGGGTGTGTGTGGGGGGGTGAGGGAGAGTGTGTGTGTTGGGGTGAGGGAGTGTGTGTGTGGGGAGGATGAGGGTGTGTGTGTCTGTGTGTGGGGGGCAATGAGGGAGTGTGTGTGTGGGGAGGATGAGGGTGTGTGTGTCTGTGTGTGGGGGGCAATGAGGGAGTGTGTGTGTGGGGAGGATGAGGGTGTGTGTGTGGGGGGGTGAGGAAGAGTGTATGTGTTGGGGTGAGGGAGTGTGTGTGTGGGGGAGGATGAGGGTGTGTGTGTCTGTGTGTGGGGGGCAATGAGGGAGTGTGTGCTTCGTGGGTGGTGAAGGGAGTGTGTGTGGGGGGGTAGGGAGAGTGTGTGTGGGGGGTGAGAGAGTGTGTGTGGGGGGGGTGAGGGAGTGTGTGGGGGGGCATGAGGGAGTGTGTGGGGGGTGAGGGAGTGTGTGTTGGGGGTGAGTGAGTGTGTGTGTGGGGGGTGAGGGTGTGTGTGTGTAGTGAGGGGGAGTTAGGGAGAGTGTGTGTGGGGGGTGAGGTAGTGTGTGTGGGAGTGTGAGGGAGTGTGTCTGTGTGTGGGGGGGGTGAGAGAGTGTGTGTATGGGGGGGATGAGGGAGTGTGTGTGGGGGGCTGAGGTAGTTTGTGTGGGGGTGGGGGGACTGTGTGTGTGGGGGGGAGTGAGTGTTTTTGGGAGGGAATGAGGGAGTGTGTGTGGGGGTGTGAGGGAGTGTGTGTGAGGGCGGGGTGAGGGAGTGTGTGTGTGGGGGGGTGAGGGAGTGTGTGTGGGGGGGGTGAGGGAGTGTGTGGGGGGGTGGGTGAGGGAGTGTGTGTGGGGGGTAGGGAGAGTGTGTGTGTGGGGGGGTGAGAGAGTGTGTGTGGGGGGGGGTGAGGGAGTGTGTGGGGGGGCATGAGGGAGTGTGTGGGGGGGTGAGGGAGTGTGTGTTGGGGGTGAGTGAGTGTGTGTGTGGGGGGTGAGGGTGTGTGTGTGTAGTGAGGGGGAGTTAGGGAGAGTGTGTGTGGGGGGTGAGGGTGTGTGTGTGTGGGGGGTGAGGTAGTGTGTGTGTGGAGTGTGAGGGAGTGTGTGTGTGTTTGGGGGATGAGGGAGTGTGTGTGTGTGTGGGGGGGGGTGAGAGAGTGTGTGTGGGGGGGGATGAGGGAGTGTGTGTGTGTGTGGGGGGGGGTGAGAGAGTGTGTGTATGGGGGGGATGAGGGAGTGTGTGTGGGGGGCTGAGGTAGTTTGTGTGGGGGTGGGGGGACTGTGTGTGTGGGGGGGAGTGAGTGTTTTTGGGAGGGAATGAGGGAGTGTGTGTGGGGGTGTGAGGGAGTGTGTGTGAGGGCGGGGTGAGGGAGTGTGTGTTGGGGGGGATGAGGGAGTGTGTGTGAGGGCGGGGTGAGGGAGTGTGTGTGTGGGGGTGAGTGAGGAGGTGTGTGTGGGGGGGTGTGGGAGTGTGTGTGTTGGGGGTGAGGGAGTGTGTGTGTGGGGGGGGTGAGGGAGTGTGTGTGAGGGCGGGGTGAGGGAGTGTGTGTGTGGGGGGGATGAGGGAGTGTGTGTGTGGGGGTGGTGAGGGAGTGTGTGTGTGTGGGGGGGTGAGGGAGTGTGTGTGTGGGGGGGTGAGGGAGTGTGTGTGTGTGGGGGGGTGAGGGAGTGTGTGTGTTGGGGGTGAGGGAGTATGTGTGTGGGGGGTGAGGGAGTGTGTGTGCAGTGGGGGTGAGGGAGTGTGTGTGTGGGGGGTGAGGGAGTGTGTGTGTGGGGGGTGAGGAGAGTGTGTGGGGGGGGGTGAGGGAGTGTGTGTGGGGGTGTGAGGGAGTGTGTGTGTGTGTGGGGGTGAGGGAGTGTGTGTGAGGGCGGGGTGAGGGAGTGTGTGTGTGGGGGGGATGAGGGAGTGTGTGTGTGGGGGTGGTGAGGGAGTGTGTGTGTGTGGGGGGGGAGAGGGAGTGTGTGTGTGGGGGGCTGAGGGAGTATGTGTGTGGGGGGTGAGGGAGTGTGTGTGCAGTGGGGGTGAGGGAGTGTGTGTGGGGGGGGGGGGGGGGGGGGGGGGGGGGGGGGGGGGGGGGGGGGGGGGGGGGGGGGGGGGGGGGGGGGGGGGGGGGGGGGGGGGGGGGGGGGGGGGGGGGTGGGGGGGGGGGGGTGGGGGGGGGGTGGGGGGGGGGGGGGGGGGGGGGGGGGGGGGGGGGGGGGGGGGGGGGGGGGGGGGGGGGGGGGGGGGGGGGGGGGGGGGGGGGGGGGGGGGGGGGGGGGGGGGGGGGGGGGGGGGGGGGGGGGGGGGGGGGGGGGGGGGGGGGGGGGGGGAGGGAGAGTGTGTGGGGGGGGCTGAGGGAGTATGAGTGTGGGGGGTGAGGGAGTGTGTGTGGGGGGTGAGGGAGTGTGTGTGGGGGGTGAGGGAGTGTGTGTGGGGGGGTGAGGGAGTGTGTGTGGGGGGTGAGGAGTGTGTGTGTGGGGGGTGAGGGAGTGTGTGTGGGGGGTGAGGGAGTGTGTGTGTGGGGGGTGAGGGAGTGTGTGTGCAGTGGGGGTGAGGGAGTGTGTGTGCGGGGTGAGGGAGTGTGTGTGGGGGGTGAGGGAGTGTGTGTGTGTTGGTGGGTGAAGGAGCGTGTGTGTGGGGTGTGAGGGAGTGTGTGTTGGTGAGTGAGGGAGTCTGTGTGTGGGGGGTGAGGGAGTCTGTGTGGGGGGGGTGATGGTGTGTGTGTGGGGAGGGTGATGGTGTGTGTGTGGGGATGGGGGAGTGTGTGTGTGGGATGTGTGGGAGTATGTGTGTGGGGGGGGTGAGGGAGTGTGTGTGTGGAGGGGTGAGGGAGTGTGTGTGTGGAGGGGTGAGGGAGTGTGTGTGTGGGGGGGGGTGAGGTAGTGTGTGTGTGGAGGGGTGAGGGAGTGTGTGTGCGGGGGGTGAGGGAGTGTGTGTTTATGTGGGGGTAGTGAGGGAGTGTGTGGGGGGCTGAGGAAGTTTGTGTGGGGGTGGGGGAGTGTGTGTGGGGGGGTGGGGGAGTGTGTGTGGGGGGTGAGGGAGTGTGTGTGGGGGGGTGAGGGAGTGTGTGTGAGGGCGGGGTGAGGGAGTGTGTGTGGGGGGTGAGGGAGTGTGTGTGGGGGGGGGTGATGGTGTGTGTGTGGGGATGGGGGAGTGTGTGTGTGGGATGTGTGGGAGTATGTGTGTGGGGGGGGTGAGGGAGTGTTTGTGTTGGGGGGGTGAGGGAGTGTGTGTGTGGGATGGTGAGGGAGTGTGTGTGCGGGGGGTGAGGAGTGTGTGTGTGTGGGGAATGAGGGAGTGTGTGTGGGGGGTGGGTGAGGGAGTGTGTGTGTGTGGGGGGTGAGGGAGTGTGTGTGTGGGATGGTGAGGGAGTGTGTGCGGGGGGTGAGGGAGTGTGTGTGTGGGATGGTGAGGGAGTGTGTGTGCGGGGGGTGAGGGAGTGTGTGTTTATGTGGGGGTAGTGAGGGAGTGTGTGGGGGGGCTGAGGAAGTTTGTGTGGGGCGTGGGGGAGTGTGTGTGTGGGGGCTGAGGGAGTGTGTGTGTGGGGGGGGTGAGGGAGTGTGTGTGTGGGGGGGGTGAGGGAGTGTGTGTGTGGGGTGATGAGGGAGTGTGTGTGTGGGGGGCTGAGGGAGTGTGTGTGGGGGAATGAGGGAGTGTGTGTGTGGGGCGTGGGGGAGTGTGTGTGTGGGGGGCTGAGGGAGTGTGTGTGGGGGAATGAGGGAGTGTGTGTGGGGTGATGAGGGAGTGTGTGTGTGGGGGGGGTGAGGGAGTGTGTGTGTGGGGGGGGTGAGGGAGAGTGTGTGGGGGGTGATGAGGGAGTGTGTGTGTGGGGGGGTGAGGGAGAGTGTGTGGGGGGTGATGAGGGAGTGTGTGTGTGGGGGGGGGTGAGGGAGAGTGTGTGTGGGGGGGTGAGGGAGTGTGTGTGGGGGAGGGTTGAGGGAGTGTATGGGGGTGAGGGAGAGTGTGTGGGGGGTGATGAGGGAGTGTGTGTGTGGGGGTGATGAGGGAGTGTGTGTGGGGGGGGATGAGGGAGTGTGTGTTGGGGGGGATGAGGGAGTGTGTGTGTGGGGGGGGGTGAGAGTGTGTGTGTGGGGGGTGGGCTGAGGGAGTATATGTGTGGGGGGTGAGGGAGTGTGTGTGTGGGAGGTTGAGGGAGTGTATGGGGGTGAGGGAGAGTGTGTGGGGTGGGTTGAGGGAGTGTGTATGTGAGGAGGTGATGGAGTGAGTGTGGGACAAAGGGATGGAGGGGAGGGTGATGGAGTGAGTGTGGGACAAAGGGATGGAGGGGAGGGAGATGGAGTGAGTGTGGGACAGAGGGATGGAAGGGAGGGTGATGGAGTGAGTGTGGTAGGGAGGGATGGAGGGGAGGGTGATGGAGTGAGTGTGGGACAGAGGGATGGAAGGGAGGGTGATGGAGTGAGTGTGGGACAGAGGGATGGAGGGGGAGGGTGATGGAGTGAGTGTGGTAGGGAGGGACGGAGGGGGAGGGAGATGGAGTGAGTGTGGACAGAGGGATGGAGGGGGAGGGTGATGGAGTGAGTGTGGGACAGAGGGATGTAGGGGGAGGGTGATGGAGTGAGTGTGGTAGGGAGGGATGGAGGGGGAGGGAGATGGAGTGGGTCCTGCAGTGGGCGGGGTTTGTGAGTGTAGCAGTGTGTGAGCTGTCTGGTGATTGGCTGTATGCTGGCTGGAGGAGGAGCCTATCGCGCCCTCCCTCCTGGTCGAGGGAGTGTTCAGTGTCAGAGACAAGCTCCATACCTCTCCTGAGCTGCGACACTCTGCAGTACTGCCTCACTGCATCCGACAGGCGCCTGGCTACTCTCTCAGCCCAGATCCTACACCAGCAGCTCACCCTCCTCTACCATGGGGGTAAGTGACACCGCTCCATCAGCCTGGCATCACCGGAGGGGGGGTGGGGAGGGGTGGCACACTGCCTACCAGAGACTGGGGCATCGGCTGGGATAGTGTAACACTGCAATGCAGGAGCACTG
>NC_092772.1:46034057-46067214 GCF_047496795.1 Chiloscyllium punctatum
GAGGGTGGGAGGGAGGGAGGGAGGGAGCGAGCGCCGAGGGTGGGAGGGAGGGAGGGAGGGAGCGAGCGCCGAGTGTGGGAGGTGGGTGGGAGGGACGGAGGGAGCGAGCGCCGAGGGTGGGAGGGTGGGTGGGACGGAGGGAGCGAGCGCCGAGGGTGGAGGGAGGGACGGAGGGAGCGAGCGCCGAGGGTGGGAGGGTGGGTGGGAGGGGACGGAGGGAGGCGAGCGCCGAGGGTGGGAGGGTGGGTGGGAGGGACGGAGGGAGCGAGCGCCGAGGGTGGGAGGGAGGGAGGGAGGGAGCGAGTGCCGAGGGTGGGAGGGAGGGAGCGAGTGCCGAGGGTGGGAGGGAGCG
Organism: Chiloscyllium punctatum; assembly: GCF_047496795.1. Taxonomy (NCBI): domain Eukaryota; kingdom Metazoa; phylum Chordata; class Chondrichthyes; order Orectolobiformes; family Hemiscylliidae; genus Chiloscyllium; species Chiloscyllium punctatum. The sequence continues at coordinate 46,034,410 of NC_092772.1, forward strand.
AGCGAGCGCCGAGGGTGGGAGGGAGCGAGCGAGCGCCGAGGGTGGGTGGGAGGGAGCGAGCGAGCGCCGAGGGTGGGAGGGAGCGAGGGAGCGAGGGAGGGAGCGAGGGAGCGAGCGAGCGCCGAGGGTGGGAGGGTGGGTGGGAGGGAGCGAGCGAGCGAGCGCCGAGGGTGGGAGGGTGGGTGGGAGGGAGCGAGCGAGCGCCGAGGGTGGGAGGGTGGGTGGGAGGGAGCGAGCGCGCGCCGAGGGAGGGAGCGTGGGAGGGAGGGAGCGCCGAGGGTGGGAGCGAGCGCCGAGGGTGGGAGCGAGCGAGGGTGGGTGGGTGGGTGGGTGGGAGCGAGGGTGGGTGGGTGGGTGGGTGGGTGGGAGCGAGGGTGGGTGGGTGGGAGCGAGCGAGGGTGGGTGGGTGGGTGGGAGCGAGCGAGGGTGGGTGGGAGGGTGGGTGGGAGCGAGCGCCGAGGGTGGGAGGGAGGGAGCGAGCCCCGAGGGTGGGAGGGAGGGAGGGAGGGAGCGAGCGCCGAGGGTGGGAGGGAGGGAGCGAGCGCCGAGGGTGGGAGGGAGGGAGGGAGGGAGGGAGCGAGCGCCGAGGGTGGGAGGGTGGGAGGGTGGGAGGGAGGGAGGGAGCGAGGGCCAAGGGAGGGAGGGTGGGAGGGAAGGAGGGAGCGAGCGCCAAGGGTGGGAGGGTGGGAGGGAGGGAGGGAGGGAGGGAGCGAGCGCCGAGGGTGGGAGGGTGGGAGGGAGGGAGGGAGCGAGCGCCGAGGGTGGGAGGGTGGGAGGGAGGGAGCGAGCGCCGAGGGTGGGAGGGTGGGACGGAGGGACGGAGGGAGGGAGGGAGCGAGCGCCGAGGGACGGAGGGAGGGAGGGAGCGAGCGCCGAGGGTGGGAGGAGGGAGGGAGCGAGCGCCGAGGGTGGGAGGGAGGGAGGGAGCGAGCGCCGAGGGTGGGAGGGAGGGAGGGAGCGAGCGCCGAGGGTGGGAGGGAGCGAGCGCCGAGGGTGGGAGGGAGGGAGGGAGCGAGCGCCGAGGGTGGGAGGGAGGGAGGGAGCGAGCGCCGAGGGTGGGAGGGAGGGAGGGAGCGAGCGCCGAGGGTGGGAGGGAGGGAGGGAGCGAGCGCCGAGGGTGGGAGGGAGGGAGGGAGCGAGCGCCGAGGGTGGGAGGGAGGGAGGGAGCGAGCGCCGAGGGTGGGAGGGTGGGTGGGTGGGAGGGAGGGAGCGAGCGCCGAGGGTGGGAGGGAGGGAGCGAGCGCCGAGGGTGGGAGGGAGGGAGGGAGCGAGCGCCGAGGGTGGGAGGGTGGGAGGGTGGGTGGGAGCGAGCGCCGAGGGTGGGAGGGAGGGAGGGATCGAGCGCCGAGGGTGGGAGGGTGGGTGGGAGGGAGGGAGGGAGCGAGTGCCGAGGGTGGGAGGGAGGGGGGGAGCGAGTGCCGAGGGTGGGAGGGAGGGAGGGAGGGAGGGAGCGAGCGCCGAGGGTGGGAGGGTGGGTGGGAGCGAGCGCCGAGGGTGGGAGGGTGGGTGGGAGGGAGAGAGGGAGCGAGCGAGCGCGCGCCGAGGGTGGGAGGGAGGGAGCGAGCGCCGAGGGTGCGAGGGTGGGTGGGTCGGTGGGCGGGTGGGAGCGAGCGCCGAGGGTGGGAGCGAACGCCGAGGGTGGAGGGAGCGCCCGTCGCGGGTGGGAGGGTGGGAGGGAGCGAGCGCCGAGGGTGGGAGGGAGGGAGGGAGGGAGGGGGGGTGGGAAGGAGGGTGGGTGGGTGGGTGGGTGGGAGGGAGGGTGGGAGCGAGCGCCGAGGGTGGGAGGGAGGGTGGGAGCGAGGGTGGGTGGGTGGGAGCGAGCGCCGAGGGTGGGAGTGAGCGCCGAGGGTGGGTGGCAGCGAGCGCCGAGGGTGGGTGGGTGGGTGGGTGGGTGGGTGGGTGGGAGCGAGCGTGGGTGAGAGGGTGGGTGGGTGGGAGAGAGGGTGGTGGGAGAGAGGGAGCGAGCGCCGAGGGTGGGAGGGTGGGAGGGAGGGAGCAAGCGCCGAGGGTGGGAGGGTGGGAGGGAGGGAGCGAGCGCCGAGGGTGGGAGGGTGGGAGGGAGGGAGGGAGGGAGCGAGCGCCGAGGGTGGGAGGGTGGGAGGGAGGGAGCGAGCGCCGAGGGTGGGAGGGTGGGAGGGAGGGAGCCAGCGCCGAGGGTGGGAGGGAGGGTGGGTGGCAGGGAGGGAGCGAGCGCCGAGGGTGGGTGGGTGGGAGGGAGGGAGGGAGCGAGCGCCGAGGGAGGGAGGGAGCGAGCGCCGAGGGAGGGTGGGTGGGAGGGAGGGAGCGAGCGCCGAGGGAGGGTGGGTGGGAGGGAGGGAGCGAGCGCCGAGGGTGGGTGGGTGGGAGGGAGCGAGCGCCGAGGGTGGGTGGGTGGGAGGGAGGGAGCCAGCGCCGAGGGTGGGTGGGTGGGAGGGAGGGAGCCAGCGCCGAGGGTGGGAGGGAGGGAGCCAGCGCCGAGGGTGGGTGGGTGGGTGGCAGTGAGGGAGCGAGCGCCGAGGGTGGGAGGGTGGGAGGGAGGGAGCGAGCGAGCGCCGAGGGTGGGAGGGTGGGTGGGAGGGAGGGAGCAAGCGCCGAGGGTGGGAGGGAGGGAGCACCGAGGGTGGGAGAGAGCCAGCGCCGAGGGTGGGAGGGAGGGAGGGAGAGAGCCAGCGCCGAGGGTGGGAGGGAGGGAGGGAGGGAGCGAGCGCCGAGGGTGGGAGGGTGGGAGGGAGGGAGGGAGGGAGCGAGGGCCAAGGGAGGGAGGGTGGGAGGGAAGGAGGGAGCGAGCGCCAAGGGTGGGAGGGTGGGAGGGAGGGAGGGAGCGAGCGCCGAGGGTGGGAGGGAGGGAGGGAGGGAGCGAGCGCCGAGTGTGGGAGGGTGGGTGGGAGGGACGGAGGGAGCGAGCGCCGAGGGTGGGAGGGTGGGTGGGACGGAGGGAGCGAGCGCCGAGGGTGGGAGGGAGGGACGGAGGGAGCGAGCGCCGAGGGTGGGAGGGTGGGTGGGAGGGACGGAGGGAGCGAGCGCCGAGGGTGGGAGGGAGGGAGCGAGTGCCGAGGGTGGGAGGGAGGGAGCGAGTGCCGAGGGTGGGAGGGAGGGAGCGAGCGCCGAGGGTGGGAGGGAGGGAGCGAGCGAGCGCCGAGGGTGGGAGGGAGTGAGGGAGCGAGGGAGCGAGCGAGCGCCGAGGGTGGGAGGGTGGGTGGGAGGGAGCGAGCGAGCGAGCGCCGAGGGTGGGAGGGTGGGTGGGAGGGAGCGAGCGAGCGCCGAGGGTGGGAGGGTGGGTGGGAGGGAGCGAGCGAGCGCCGAGGGAGGGAGCGTGGGAGGGAGGGAGCGAGCGCGCGCCGAGGGAGGGAGCGTGGGAGGGAGGGAGCGCCGAGGGTGGGAGCGAGCGCCGAGGGTGGGAGCGAGCGAGGGTGGGTGGGTGGGTGGGAGCGAGGGTGGGTGGGTGGGAGCGAGCGAGGGTGGGTGGGTGGGAGCGAGCGAGGGTGGGTGGGTGGGTGGGAGCGAGCGAGCGAGGGTGGGTGGGTGGGAGCGAGCGCCGAGGGTGGGTGGGTGGGTGGGAGGGTGGGTGGTAGCGAGCGCCCTGGGTGGGAGGGAGCGCCGAGGGTGGGAGGGTGGGTGGGAGGGAGCGCCGAGGGTGGGTGGGTGGGTGGGTGGAGCGAGCGCCGAGGGAGGGAGGGTGGGAGGGAGGGAGGGAGGGAGGGTGGGTGGGTGGGAGCGAGCGCCGAGGGCGGGAGTGTGGGTGGGAGGATGGGTGGGAGGGAGGGAGCGAGCGCCGAGGGCGGGAGGGTGGGTGGGAGGGAGGGAGGGAGGGAGCGAGCGCCTGAGGGCGGGAGTGTGGGTGGAGGATGGGTGGGAGGGAGGGAGCGAGCGCCGAGGGTGGGAGGGTGGGAGGGAGCGAGCGCCGAGGGTGGGAGGGTGGGAGGGAGCGAGCGCCAAGGGTGGGAGGGAGGGAGGGAGGGAGCGAGCGCCGAGGATGGGAGGGAGGGAGCGGAGTGCCGAGGGTGGGAGGGAGGGAGGGAGGGAGCGAGCGCCGAGGGTGGGAGGGTGGGAGGGAGGGAGGGAGGGAGCGAGGGCCAAGGGAGGGAGGGTGGGAGGGAAGGAGGGAGCGAGCGCCAAGGGTGGGAGGGTGGGAGGGAGGGAGGGAGGGAGGGAGCGAGCGCCGAGGGTGGGAGGGAGGGAGCGAGCGCCGAGGGTGGGACGGAGGGACGGAGGGAGGGAGGGAGGGAGGGAGGGAGCGAGCGCCGAGGGTGGGAGGGTGGGTGGGAGGGAGGGAGCGAGCGCCGAGGGTGGGAGGGTGGGTGGGAGGGAGGGAGGGAGCGAGCGCCGAGGGTGGAGGGTGGGTGGGAGGGAGGGAGGGGAGCGAGCGCCGAGGGTGGGAGGGAGGGAGCGAGCGCCGAGGGTGGGAGGGTGGGTGGGTGGGTGGGAGGATGGGAGCGAGCGCCGAGGGTGGGGAGGGAGGAGCGAGCGCCGAGGGTGGGAGGGTGGGTGGGAGCGAGCGCCGAGGGTGGGAGGGAGGGAGGGATCGAGCGCCGAGGGTGGGAGGAGGGAGGGATCGAGCGCCGAGGGTGGGAGGGAGGGAGGGAGGGAGGGAGCGAGTGCCGAGGGTGGGAGGGAGGGAGGGAGCGAGTGCCGAGGGTGGGAGGGAGGGAGGGAGCGAGTGCTGAGGGTGGGAGGGAGGGAGGGAGCGAGCGCCGAGGGTGGGAGGGAGGGAGGGAGCGAGCGCCGAGGGTGGGAGGGTGGGTGGGAGGGAGGGAGGGAGCGAGCGCCGAGGGTGGGAGGGAGGGAGGGAGCGAGCGCCGAGGGTGGGAGGGAGGGAGCGAGCGCCGAGGGCGCGAGGGTGGGTGGGTCGGTGGGCGGGTGGGAGCGTGCGCCGAGGGTGGGTGGGCGGGTGGGCGGGTGGAGCGAGCGCGAGCGCCGAGGGTGGGCGGGTGGGAGCGAGCGCCGAGGGTGGGAGCGAACGCCCGTCGCGGGTGGGAGGATGGGAGGGAGCGAGCGCCGAGGGTGGGTGGGTGGGTGGGTGGGAGCGAGCGCCAAGGGTGGGAGGGTGGGAGCGAGGGTGGGTGGGTGCGAGCGCCGAGGGTGGAGGGTGGGTGGGAGGGATGGAGCGAGCGCCGAGGGTGGGAGGGTGGGTGGGAGGGAGGGAGCGAGCACCGAGGGTGGGAGGGTGGGAGGGAGGGAGCGCCGAGGGTGGGAGGGTGGGAGGGAGGGAGCGAGCGCCGAGGGTGGGAGGGTGGTGGGAGGGAGGGAGGGAGCGAGCGCCGAGGGTGGGAGGGTGGGTGGGAGGGAGGGAGCGAGCGCCGAGGGTGGGAGGGTGGGTGGGAGGGAGGGAGCGAGCGCCGAGGGTGGGAGGGTGGGTGGGAGGGAGGAGCGAGCGCCGAGGGTGGGAGGGTGGGTGGGAGGGAGGGAGCGAGCGCCGAGGGTGGGAGGGTGGGTGGGAGGGAGGGAGCGAGCGCCGAGGGTGGGAGGGTGGGTGGGAGGGAGGGAGCGAGCGCCGAGGGTGGGAGGGTGGGTGGGAGGGAGGGAGCGAGCGCCGAGGGTGGGAGGGTGGGTGGGAGGGAGGGAGGGAGCGAGCGCCGAGGGGTGGGGAGGGTGGGTGGGAGGGAGGGAGCGAGCGCCGAGGGTGGGAGGGTGGGTGGGAGGGAGCGAGCGAGCGCCGAGGGTGGGAGGGTGGGTGGGAGGGGAGCGAGCGAGCGCCGAGGGTGGGAGGGAGCGAGCGAGCGCCGAGGGTGGGAGGGAGGGAGGGAGCGCCGAGGGAGCGAGCGCCGAGGGTGGGTGGGTGGGAGGGAGCGAGCGCCGAGGGTGGGAGGGTGGGTGGGAGCGAGCGCCGAGGGTGGGAGGGAGGGAGGGAGCGAGCGCCGAGGGTGGGAGGGTGGGAGGGAGCGAGCGAGCGAGCGCCGTGGGTGGGAGGGTGGGTGGGAGGGAGGGAGGGAGCGAGCGCCGTGGGTGGGAGGGTGGGTGGGAGGGAGGGAGGGAGCGAGCGCCGAGTGTGGGAGGGAGGGAGCGAGCGCCGAGGGTGGGAGGGAGGAGGGAGCGAGCGCCGAGGGTGGGAGGGAGGGAGCGAGCGCTGAGGGTGGGTGGGAGGGAGGGAGCGAGCGCCGAGGGTGGGAGGAGGAGCGACCGCCGAGGGTGGGAGGGTGGGTGGGAGGGAGGGAGGGAGGGAGCGAGCGCCGAGGGTGGGAGGGTGGGAGGGAGGGAGGGAGCGAGCGCCGAGGGTGGGAGGGTGGGAGGGAGGGAGGGAGCGAGCGCCGAGGGTGGGAGGGTGGGAGGGAGGGAGGGAGCGAGCGCCGAGGGTGGGAGGGTGGGAGGGAGGGAGGGAGCGAGCGCCGAGGGTGGGAGGGTGGGAGGGAGGGAGGGAGCGAGCGCCGAGGGAGGAGGGAGCGAGCGCGCGCCGAGGGAGGGAGCGTGGGACGGAGGGAGCGCCGAGGGTGGGAGCGAGTGCCGAGGGTGGGTGGGAGCGAGGGTGGGTGGGAGCGAGGGTGGGTGGGAGCGAGGGTGGGTGGGAGCGAGGGTGGGTGGGAGCGAGGGTGGGTGGGTGGGTGGGAGCGAGGGTGGGTGGGAGCGAGGGTGGGTGGGTGGGTGGGAGCGAGGGTGGGTGGGAGCGAGGGTGGGTGGGTGGGTGGGTGGGAGCGAGGGTGGGTGGGAGCGAGGGTGGGTGGGTGGGTGGGTGGGAGCGAGCGCCGAGGGTGGGAGGGAGGGTGGGAGGGAGCGCCGAGGGTGGGTGGGTGGGTGGGTGGGTCGGTGGGTGGGGGCGAGCGCCGAGGGTGGGTGGGAGGGAGGGGAGGGAGCGAGCGCCGAGGGCGGGAGGGTGGGTGGGAGGGAGGGAGTGAGGGGCGAGCGCCGAGGGCGGGAGGGTGGGTGGGAGGGAGGGAGGGAGCGAGCGCCGAGGGCGGGAGGGTGGGTGGGAGGGAGGGAGCGAGCGCCGAGGGCGGGAGTGTGGGTGGGAGGATGGGTGGGAGGGAGGGAGGGAGGGAGCGAGTGCCGAGGGTGGGAGGGTGGGAGGGAGGGAGCGAGCGCCGAGGGTGGGAGGGAGGGAGCGAGCGCCGAGGGTGGGAGGGAGGGAGCGAGTGCCGAGGGTGGGAGGGAGGGAGGGAGCGAGCGCCGAGGGTGGGTGGGTGGGGAGCGAGCGCCGAGGGTGGGAGCGAGGGTGGGAGGGAGGGAGGGAGCGAGCGCCGAGGTGGGAGGGTGGGTGGGAGGGAGGGAGGGAGCGAGCGCCGAGGGTGGGAGGGAGGGAGCGAGCGCCGAGGGTGGGAGGGAGGGAGCGAGCGCCGAGGGTGGGAGGGTGGGTGGGTGGGTGGGTGGGAGGGAGGGAGCGAGCGCCGAGGGTGGGAGGGAGGGAGCGAGCGCCGAGGGTGGGAGGGTGGGTGTGAGCGAGCGCCGAGGGTGGGAGGGAGGGAGGGATCGAGCGCCGAGGGTGGGAGGGTGGGTGGGAGGGAGGGAGGGAGCGAGTGCCGAGGGTGGGAGGGTGGGAGGGAGCGAGCGCCGAGGGTGGGAGGGAGGGAGGGAGCGAGCGCCGAGGGTGGGAGGGAGGGAGCGAGCGCCGAGGGTGGGAGGGTCGGTGGGAGCGAGCGCCGAGGGTGGGTGGGCGGGTGGGAGCGAGCGCCGAGTGTGGGTGGGTGGGTGGGCGGGGTGGGAGCGAGCGCCGAGGGTGGGCGGGTGGGAGCGAGCGCCGAGGGTGGGAGCGAACGCCAGTCGCGGGTGGGAGGGTGGGAGGGAGCGAGCGCCGAGGGTGGGAGGGAGGGAGGGAGGGGGGGTGGGTGGGTGGGTGGGTGGGAGGGAGGGAGGGAGGGAGGGTGGGAGCGAGCGCCGAGGGTGGGAGGGTGGGAGCGAGCGCCGAGGGTGGGTGGGAGCGAGCGCCGAGGGTGGGTGGGTGGGTGGGTGGGAGCGAGCGCCGAGGGTGGGTGGGTGGGTGGGTGGGAGCGAGCGCCGAGGGTGGGTGGGTGGGTGGGTGGGTGGGAGCGAGCGCCGAGGGTGGGTGGGTGGGTGGGTGGGTGGGAGCGAGCGCCGAGGGTGGGTGGGTGGGTGGGTGGGAGCGAGCGCCGAGGGTGGGTGGGTGGGTGGGTGGGAGCGAGCGCCGAGGGTGGGTGGGTGGGTGGGTGGGAGCGAGCGCCGAGGGTGGGAGCGAGGGTGGGTGAGAGGGTGGGTGGGAGAGAGGGAGCGAGCGCCGAGGGTGGGAGGGTGGGAGGGAGGGAGCGAGCGCCGAGGGTGGGAGGGTGGGAGGGAGCGAGCGAGCGCCGAGGGTGGGAGGGTGGGAGGGAGGGAGCGAGCGCCGAGGGTGGGAGGGTGGGAGGGAGCGCCGAGGGTGGGAGGGTGGGAGGGAGGGAGGGCGGGAGGGAGCGAAGTGCGCGCCGAGGGAGGGAGGGTGGGAGGGAGGGAGCGAGCGCCGAGGGTGGGAGGGTGGGAGGGAGGGAGCCAGCGCCGAGGGTGGGTGGGAGGGAGGGAGCCAGCGCCGACGGTGGAGGGTGGGAGGGAGGGAGCGAGCGCCGAGGGTGGGAGGTGGGAGGGAGCGAGCGCCGAGGGTGGGAGGGTGGGAGGGAGCGAGCGCCAAGGGTGGGAGGGAGGGAGCGAGCCCCGAGGGTGGGAGGGAGGGAGCGAGCGCCGAGGGTGGGAGGGTGGGTGGGTGGCAGGGAGGGAGCGAGCGCCGAGGGTGGGTGGGTGGGAGGGAGGGAGCCAGCGCCGAGGGTGGGAGGGAGCGAGCGCCGAGGGTGGGTGGGTGGGAGGGAGGGAGCGAGCGCCGAGGGTGGGTGGGTGGGAGGGAGGGAGCCAGCGCCGAGGGTGGGAGGGTGGGAGGGTGGGTGGGAGGGAGCGAGCGAGCGCCGAGGGTGGGAGGGTGGGAGGGAGGGAGGGAGGGAGCACCGAGGGTGGGAGTGTGGGAGGGAGGGAGGGAGGGAGCGAGCGAGCGCCGAGGGAGGGAGGGAGGGAGGGAGGGAGCGAGCGCCGAGGGTGGGAGGGTGGGAGGGAGGGAGGGAGCGAGCGCCGAGGGTGGGAGGGTGGGAGGGAGGGAGCCAGCGCCGAGGGTGGGAGGGAGGGAGCGAGCGCGCGCCGAGGGAGGGAGGGTGGGAGGGAGGGAGCGAGTGCCGAGGGTGGGAGGGTGGGAGGGAGGGAGCGAGTGCCGAGGGTGGGAGGGTGGGAGGGAGGGAGCCAGCGCCGAGGGTGTGAGGGAGGGAGCGAGCGCCGAGGGTGGGTGGGTGGGAGGGAGGGAGCCAGCGCCGAGGGTGGGAGGGAGGGAGCCAGCGCCGAGGGTGGGAGGGTGGGTGGCAGTGAGGGAGCGAGCGCCGAGGGTGGGAGGGTGGGTGGGAGGGAGCGAGCGAGCGCCGAGGGTGGGAGGGTGGGTGGGAGGGAGGGAGGGAGAGAGCCAGCGCCGAGGGAGGGAGGGAGCCAGCGCCGACGGTGGGAGGGTGGGTGGGAGGGAGGGAGGGAGCGAGCGAGCGCCGAGGGAGGGAGGGAGGGAGCGAGCGCGCGCCGAGGGAGGGTGGGAGGGAGGGAGGGAGGGATCGAGCGCCGAGGGTGGGAGGGTGGGTGGGAGGGTGGGAGCGAGCGCCGAGGGTGGAGGGTGGGTGGGAGGGTGGGAGCGAGCGCCGAGGGTGGGAGGGAGGGAGCGAGCGCCGAGGGTGGGAGGGAGGGAGCGAGCGCCGAGGGTGGGAGGGAGGGAGCGAGCGCCGAGGGTGGGAGGGAGGGAGGGAGCGAGCGCCGAGGGTGGGAGGGAGGGAGGGAGCGAGCGCCGAGGGTGGGAGGGAGGGAGGGCCGAGGGTGGGAGGGTGGGTGGGAGGGAGGGAGGGAGCGAGCGCCGAGGGTGGGAGGGTGGGTGGGAGGGAGGGAGCGAGCGCCGAGGGTGGGAGCGAGCGAGCGCCGAGGGTGGGAGGGAGGGTGGGAGCGCCGAGGGGGGGTGGGTGGGAGGGTGGGAGCGCCGAGGGGGGGTGGGTGGGAGGGAGGGAGCGCGAGGGGGGGTGGGTGGGAGGGAGGGAGCGCCGAGGGGGGGTGGGTGGGAGGGAGGGAGCGCCGAGGGGGGGTGGGTGGGAGGGAGGGAGCGCCGAGGGGGGGTGGGTGGGAGGGAGGGAGCGCCGAGGGTGGGTGGGTGGGAGGGAGCGAGCGCCGAGGGTGGGAGGGTGGGTGGGAGGGTGTGTGGGAGGGAGGGAGCGAGCGCCGAGGGTGGGAGGGTGGAGGGCGCGAGCGCCGAGGGTGGGAGGGTGGGAGGGCGCGAGCGCCGAGGGTGGGAGGGTGGGAGGGCGCGAGCGCCGAGGGTGGGAGGGTGGGAGGGAGCGAGCGCCAAGGGTGGGAGGGAGGGAGCGAGCGCCGAGGGTGGGAGGGTGGGTGGGAGGGAGGGAGCGAGCGCCGAGGGTGGAGGGTGGGTGGGAGGGAGGGAGCGAGCGCCGAGGGTGGGAGGGAGGGAGCGAGCGCCGAGGGTGGGAGGGAGGGAGCGAGCGCCGAGGTTGGGAGGGTGGGTGGGAGGGACGGAGGGAGCGAGCGCCGAGGGTGGGAGGGTGGGTGGGACGGAGGGAGCGAGCGCCGAGGGTGGGAGGGAGGGAGGGAGGGAGGGAGGGAGCGAGTGCCGAGGGTGGGAGGGTGGGAGGGACGGAGGGAGCGAGCGCCGAGGGTGGGAGGGTGGGGTGGGAGGGACGGAGGGAGCGAGCGCCGAGGGTGGGAGGGAGCGAGTGCCGAGGGTGGGAGGGAGCGAGCGAGCGCCGAGGGTGGGAGGGTGGGTGGGAGGGAGCGAGCGAGCGCCGAGGGTGGGAGGGTGGGTGGGAGGGAGCGAGCGAGCGCCGAGGGTGGGAGGGTGGGTGGGAGGGAGCGAGCGAGCGCCGAGGGTGGGAGGGTGGGTGGGAGGGAGCGAGCGAGCGCCGAGGGTGGGAGGGTGGGTGGGAGGGAGCGAGCGAGCGCCGAGGGTGGGTGGGAGGGAGCGAGGGAGCGAGCGTGCGCCGAGGGTGGGAGGGTGGGTGGGAGGGAGCGAGCGAGCGCCGAGGGAGGGAGCGTGGGAGGGAGGGAGCGAGCGCGCGCCGAGGGAGGGAGCGTGGGAGGGAGGGAGCGCCGAGGGTGGGAGGGAGCGCCGAGGGTGGGAGCGAGCGCCGAGGGTGGGAGCGAGCGAGGGTGGGTGGGTGGGTGGGAGCGAGGGTGGGTGGGTGGGTGGGAGCGAGGGTGGGAGCGAGCGCCGAGGGTGGGAGGGAGGGTGGGTGGTAGCGAGCGCCCTGGGTGGGAGGGAGCGCCGAGGGTGGGAGGGTGGGTGGGAGGGAGCGCCGAGGGTGGGTGGGTGGGTGGGTGGGTGGGTGGGAGCGAGCGCCGAGGGTGGGAGGGAGGGAGGGAGGGCCGAGGGTGGGTGGGAGGGAGGGAGGGAGCGAGCGCCGAGGGCGGGAGGGTGGGTGGGAGGGAGGGAGGGAGGGAGCGAGCGCCGAGGGCGGGAGGGAGGGAGCGAGCGCCGAGGGCGGGAGGGTGGGTGGGAGGGAGGGAGGGAGGGAGCGAGCGCCGAGGGCGGGAGTGTGGGTGGGAGGATGGGTGGGTGGGAGGATGGGTGGGAGGAGCGCCGAGGGTGGGAGGGTGGGTGGGAGGGAGGGAGGGAGGGAGGGAGCGAGCGCCGAGGGTGGAGGGTGGGAGGGATCGAGCGCCGAGGGTGGGAGGGTGGGTGGGAGGGAGGGAGGGAGCGAGTGCCGAGGGTGGGAGGGAGGGAGGGAGGGAGCGAGCGCCGAGGGTGGGAGGGAGGGAGGGAGGGAGTGCCGAGGGTGGGAGGGAGCGAGCGAGTGCCGAGGGTGGGAGGGAGCGAGCGAGCGCCGAGGGTGGGAGGGAGCGAGCGAGCGCCGAGGGTGGGAGGGAGCGAGGGAGCGAGCGAGCGCCGAGGGTGGGAGGGAGCGAGGGAGGGTGGGTGGGAGGGGAGCGAGGGAGGGTGGGTGGGAGGGAGCGAGGAGGGCCGAGGGTGGGAGGGTGGGTGGGAGGGAGCGAGCGAGCGCCGAGGGTGGGAGGGTGGGTGGGAGGGAGCGAGGGAGCGAGCGAGCGCCGAGGGTGGGAGGGTGGGTGGGAGGGAGCGAGCGAGCGCCGAGGGTGGGAGGGTGGGTGGGAGGGAGCGAGCGAGCGCCGAGGGTGGGAGGGTGGGTGGGAGGGAGCGAGCGAGCGCCGAGGGTGGGAGGGTGGGTGGGAGGGAGCGAGCGAGCGCCGAGGGTGGGAGGGTGGGTGGGAGGGAGCGAGGCGAGCGCCGAGGGTGGGAGGGTGGGTGGGAGGGAGCGAGCGAGCGCCGAGGGTGGGAGGGTGGGTGGGAGGGAGCGAGCGAGCGCCGAGGGTGGGAGCGAGGGAGCGAGCGAGCGCCGAGGGTGGGAGGGTGGGTGGGAGGGAGCGAGCGAGCGCCGAGGGAGGGAGCGTGGGAGGGAGGGAGCGAGCGCGCGCCGAGGGAGGGAGCGTGGGAGGGAGGGAGCGCCGAGGGTGGGAGCGAGCGCCGAGGGTGGGAGCGAGCGAGGGTGGGTGGGTGGGTGGGAGCGAGGGTGGGTGGGTGGGTGGGAGCGAGGGTGGGTGGGTGGGTGGGAGCGAGGGTGGGTGGGTGGGTGGGAGCGAGGGTGGGTGGGTGGGTGGGAGCGAGGGTGGGAGCGAGCGCCGAGGGTGGGTGGTAGCGAGCGCCCTGGGTGGGAGGGAGCGCCGAGGGTGGGAGGGTGGGTGGGAGGGAGCGCCGAGGGTGGGTGGGTGGGTCGGTGGGTGGGAGCGAGCGCCGAGGGTGGGAGGGAGGGAGCGAGCGCCGAGGGCGGGAGGGTGGGTGGGAGGGAGGGAGGGAGGGAGCGAGCGCCGAGGGCGGGAGGGTGGGTGGGAGGGAGGGAGGGTGGGAGCGAGCGCCGAGGGCGGGAGGGTGGGGGGAGGATGGGTGGGAGGGAGGGAGGGAGGGAGCGAGCGCCGAGGGTGGGAGGGTGGGAGGGAGCGAGCGCCGAGGGTGGGAGGGTGGGAGGGAGCGAGCCCCGAGGGTGGGAGGGAGGGAGGGAGGGAGCGAGCGCCGAGGGTGGAGGGAGGGAGCGAGCGCCGAGGGTGGGAGGGAGGGAGGGAGGGAGCGAGCGCCGAGGGTGGGAGGGTGGGAGGGAGGGAGGGAGGGAGCGAGGGCCAAGGGAGGGAGGGTGGGAGGGAAGGAGGGAGCGAGCGCCAAGGGTGGGATGGTGGGAGGGAGGGAGGGAGCGAGCGCCGAGGGTGGGAGGGTGGGAGGGAGCGAGCGCGCGCCGAGGAGGGAGGGTGGGAGGGAGCGAGCGCGCGCCGAGGGAGGGAGGGTGGGAGGGAGGGAGCGAGCGCCGAGGGTGGGAGGGTGGGAGGGAGGGAGCCAGCGCCGAGGGTGGGAGGGAGGGTGGGTGGCAGGGAGGGAGCGAGCGCCGAGGGTGGGTGGGTGGGAGGGAGGGAGCGAGCGCCGAGGGTGGGTGGGTGGGAGGGAGGGAGCGAGCGCCGAGGGTGGGTGGGTGGGAGGGAGGGAGCCAGCGCCGAGGGTGGGTGGGTGGGTGGGAGGGAGGGAGCCAGCGCCGAGGGTGGGTGGGTGGGTGGGAGGGAGGGAGCCAGCGCCGAGGGTGGGTGGGTGGGAGCCAGCGCCGAGGGTGGGAGGGTGGGTGTCAGTGAGGGAGCGAGCGCCGAGGGTGGGAGGGTGGGAGGGAGGGAGCGAGCGAGCGCCGAGGGTGGGAGGGTGGGTGGGAGGGAGGGAGCGAGCGCCGCGGGTGGGAGGGAGGGAGCACCGAGGGTGGGAGTGTGGGAGGGAGGGAGGGAGAGAGCCAGCGCCGAGGGTGGGAGGGAGGGAGGGAGCGAGGGCCAAGGGAGGGAGGGTGGAGGGAAGGAGGGAGCGAGCGCCAAGGGTGGGAGGGTGGGAGGGAGGGAGGGAGGGAGGGAGCGAGCGCCGAGGGTGGGAGGGAGGGAGGGAGGGAGCGAGCGCCGAGTGTGGGAGGGTGGGTGGGAGGGACGGAGGGAGCGAGCGCCGAGGGTGGGAGGGAGGGAGGGACGGAGGGAGCGAGTGCCGAGGGTGGGAGGGTGGGTGGGAGGGACGGAGGGAGCGAGTGCCGAGGGTGGAGGGTGGGTGGGAGGGACGGAGCGAGCGAGCGCCGAGGGTGGGAGGGAGCGAGCGAGCGCCGAGGGTGGGAGGGAGCGAGCGAGCGCCGAGGGTGGGAGGGAGCGAGCGAGCGCCGAGGGTGGGAGGGAGCGAGCGAGCGCCGAGGGTGGGAGGGAGCGAGCGAGCGCCGAGGGTGGGAGGGAGCGAGGGAGGGTGGGTGGGAGGGAGCGAGCGAGCGCCGAGGGTGGGAGGGTGGGTGGGAGGGAGCGAGCGAGCGCCGAGGGTGGGAGGGTGGGTGGGAGGGAGCGAGCGAGCGCCGAGGGTGGGAGGGTGGGTGGGAGGGAGCGAGCGAGCGCCGAGGGTGGGAGGGTGGGAGGGAGCGCCGAGGGTGGGAGGGTGGGAGGGAGGGAGCGAGCGAGCGCCGAGGGTGGGAGGGTGGGTGGGAGGGAGGGAGCGAGCGCCGAGGGTGGGAGGGAGGGAGCACCGAGGGTGGGAGTGTGGGAGGGAGGGAGGGAGAGAGCCAGCGCCGAGGGTGGGAGGGAGGGAGGGAGGGAGCGAGCGCCGAGGGTGGGAGGGTGGGAGGGAGGGACGGAGGGAGGGAGCGAGCGCCGAGGGTGGGAGGGAGGGAGGGAGGGAGGGAGGGAGCGAGCGCCGAGGGTGGGAGGGTGGGAGGGAGGGAGCCAGCGCCGAGTGTGGGAGGGTGGGACGGAGGGACGGAGGGAGGGATGGAGGGAGCAAGCGCCGAGTGTGGGAGGGTGGGTGGGATGGAGGGAGCGAGCGCCGAGGGTGGGAGGGACGGAGGGAGCGAGCGCCGAGGGTGGGAGGGTGGGTGGGAGGGAGCGAGCGAGCGCCGAGTGTGGGAGGGTGGGTGGGAGCGAGCGAGCGCCGAGGGTGGGAGGGTGGGTGGGAGGGAGCGAGCGAGCGCCGAGGGTGGAGGGAGCGAGCGAGCGCCGAGGGTGGGAGGGTGGGTGGGAGGGAGCGAGGGAGCGAGCGAGCGAGCGCCGAGGGTGGGAGGGAGCGCCGAGGGTGGGAGGGAGCGAGGGTGGGTGGGTGGGTGGGAGCGAGCGCCGAGGGTGGGAGGGAGGGTGGGTGGGTGGGTGGGAGGGTGGGTGGTAGCGAGCGCCCTGGGTGGGAGGGAGCGCCGAGGGTGGGAGGGTGGGTGGGAGGGAGCGCCGAGGGTGGGTGGGTGGGTGGGTGGGTCGGTGGGTGGGAGCGAGCGCCGAGGGTGGGAGGAGGGAGGGAGGGTGGGTGGGGTGGGAGCGAGCGAGCGCCGAGGGTGGGAGGGTGGGTGGGAGGGAGGGAGGGAGCGAGCGCCGAGGGCGGGAGGGTGGGTGGGAGGGAGGGAGGGAGGGGAGCGAGCGCCGAGGGTGGGAGGGAGGGAGCGAGCGCCGAGGGCGGGAGTGTGGGTGGGAGGATGGGTGGGAGGGAGGGAGGGAGGGAGCGAGCGCCGAGGGTGGGAGGGTGGGAGGGAGCGAGCGCCGAGGGTGGGAGGGTGGGTGGGAGGGTGGGTGGGAGGGAGGGGAGCGAGCGCCGAGGGTGGGAGGGAGGGAGGGAGGGAGCGAGCGCCGAGGGTGGGAGGGAGGGAGGGAGGGAGGGAGCGAGCGCCGAGGGTGGGAGGGTGGGAGGGAGGGAGCCAGCGCCGAGTGTGGGAGCCGAGTGTGGGAGGGTGGGACGGAGGGACGGAGGGAGGGATGGAGGGAGCAAGCGCCGAGTGTGGGAGGGTGTGTGGGAGGGTGGGTGGGAGGGAGGGAGCGAGCGCCGAGGGTGGGAGGGACGGAGGGAGCGAGCGCCGAGGGTGGGAGGGAGGGAGGGAGCGAGCGCCGAGGGTGGGAGGGAGGGTGGGAGGGAGCGAGCGAGCGCCGAGTGTGGGAGGGTGGGTGGGAGGGAGCGAGCGAGCGCCGAGTGTGGGAGGGTGGGTGGGAGCGAGCGAGCGCCGAGGGTGGGAGGGTGGGTGGGAGGGAGCGAGCGAGCGCCGAGGGTGGGAGGGTGGGTGGGAGGGAGCGAGCGAGCGCCGAGTGTGGGAGGGTGGGTGGGAGCGAGCGAGCGCCGAGGGTGGGAGGGTGGGTGGGAGGGAGCGAGCGCCGAGGGTGGGAGGGTGGGTGGGAGGGAGCGAGCGCCGAGGGTGGGAGGGAGGGAGGGAGCGCCGAGGGTGGGAGGGAGGGTGGGAGGGAGCGAGCGCCGAGGGTGGGAGGGAGGGAGGGAGCGAGCGCCGAGGGTGGGAGCGAGCGCCGAGGGTGGGAGGGTGGGTGGGTGGGAGCGAGCGCCGAGGGTGGGAGGGAGGGAGCGAGCGCCGAGGGTGGGAGGGAGCGAGCGCCGAGGGTGGGAGGTAGGGAGGGATCGAGCGCCGAGGGTGGGAGGGTGGGTGGGAGGGAGGGAGGGAGCGAGTGCCGAGGGTGGGAGAGAGGGAGGGAGGGAGCGAGCGCCGAGGGTGGGAGGGTGGGAGGGAGCGAGCGCCGAGGGTGGGAGGGTGGGAGGGAGCGAGCGCCGAGGGTGGGAGGGTGGGAGGGAGCGAGCGCCGAGGGTGGGAGGGTGGGAGGGAGGGAGGATGGGTGGGTGGGTGGGTGGGTGGGTGGGATGGAGGGGTGGGAGCGAGCGCCGAGGGTGGGTGGGAGGGAGGGAGGGAGCGAGCGCCGAGGGTGGGAGGGTGGGTGGGAGGGAGGGAGGGAGCGAGCGCCGAGGGCGGGAGGGTGGGTGGGAGGGAGGGAGGGAGGGGAGCGAGCGCCGAGGGTGGGAGGGAGGGAGCGAGCGCCGAGGGCGGGAGTGTGGGTGGGAGGATGGGTGGGAGGGAGGGAGGGAGGGAGGGAGCGAGCGCCGAGGGTGGGAGGGTGGGAGGGAGCGAGCGCCGAGGGTGGGAGGGTGGGAGGGAGCGAGCGCCAAGGGTGGGAGGGAGGGAGCGAGCCCCGAGGGTGGGAGGGAGGGAGCGAGCGCCGAGGGTGGGAGGGTGGGTGGAGGGTGGGTGGGAGGGAGGGAGCGAGCGCCGAGGGTGGGAGGGAGGGAGGGAGGGAGCGAGCGCCGAGGGTGGGAGGGAGGGAGGAGGGAGGGAGGGAGCGAGCGCCGAGGGAGGGTGGGAGGGTGGGAGGGAGGGAGCCAGCGCCGAGTGTGGGAGGGTGGGACGGAGGGACGGAGGGAGGGATGGAGGGAGCAAGCGCCGAGTGTGGGAGGGTGGGTGGGATGGAGGGAGCGAGCGCCGAGGGTGGGAGGGACGGAGGGAGCGAGCGCCGAGGGTGGGAGGGTGGGTGGGAGGGAGCGAGCGAGCGCCGAGTGTGGGAGGGTGGGTGGGAGCGAGCGAGCGCCGAGTGTGGGAGGGTGGGTGGGAGGGAGCGAGCGCCGAGGGTGGGAGGGTGGGTGGGAGCGAGCGAGCGCCGAGGGTGGGAGGGTGGGTGGGAGGGAGCGAGCGAGCGCCGAGGGTGGGAGGGTGGGTGGGAGGGAGCGAGCGAGCGCCGAGGGTGGGAGGGAGCGAGCGAGCGCCGAGGGTGGGTGGGAGGGAGCGAGCGCCGAGGGTGGGTGGGAGGGAGGGAGCGAGCGCCGAGGGTGGGAGGGAGGGAGCGAGCGCCGAGGGTGGGAGGGAGGGAGGGAGCGAGCGCCGAGGGTGGGAGGGAGGGAGCGAGCGCCGAGGGTGGGAGGGAGGGAGGGATCGAGCGCCGAGGGTGGGAGGGTGGGTGGGAGGGAGGGAGGGAGCGAGTGCCGAGGGTGGGAGGGAGGGAGGGAGGGAGCGAGCGCCGAGGGTGGGAGGGTGGGAGGGAGCGAGCGCCGAGGGTGGGAGGGTGGGTGGGAGCGAGCGCCGAGGGTGGGAGGGAGGGAGGAGCGAGCGCCGAGGGTGGGAGGGAGGGAGGGAGGGAGTGCCGAGGGTGGGAGGGAGCGAGCGAGTGCCGAGGGTGGGAGGGAGCGAGCGAGCGCCGAGGGTGGGAGGGAGCGAGGGAGCGAGCGAGCGCCGAGGGTGGGAGGGAGCGAGGGAGCGAGCGAGCGCCGAGGGTGGGAGGGAGCGAGGGAGGGTGGGTGGGAGGGAGCGAGGGAGGGTGGGTGGGAGGGAGCGAGGGAGGGTGGGTGGGAGGGAGCGAGCGAGCGCCGAGGGTGGGAGGGTGGGTGGGAGGGAGCGAGCGAGCGCCGAGGGTGGGAGGGTGGGTGGGAGGGAGCGAGCGCGAGCGCCGAGGGTGGGGGGGTGGGTGGGAGGGAGCGAGCGAGCGCCGAGGGTGGGAGGGTGGGTGGGAGGGAGCGAGCGAGCGCCGAGGGTGGGAGGGTGGGTGGGAGGGAGCGAGCGAGCGCCGAGGGTGGGAGGGTGGGTGGGAGGGAGCGAGCGAGCGCCGAGGGTGGGAGGGTGGGTGGGAGGGAGCGAGCGAGCGCCGAGGGTGGGAGCGAGGGAGGGAGGGAGCGAGCGCCGAGGGTGGGAGGGTGGGAGGGAGGGAGGGAGAGAGCGAGGGCCAAGGGAGGGAGGGTGGGAGGGAAGGAGGGAGCGAGCGCCAAGGGTGGGATGGTGGGAGGGAGGGAGGGAGCGAGCGCCGAGGGTGGGAGGGTGGGAGGGAGCGAGCGAGCGCCGAGGGAGGGAGCGTGGGAGGGAGGGAGCGAGCGCGCGCCGAGGGAGGGAGCGTGGGAGGGAGGGAGCGCCGAGGGTGGGAGCGAGCGCCGAGGGTGGAGCGAGCGAGGGTGGGTGGGTGGGTGGGAGCGAGGGTGGGTGGGTGGGTGGGAGCGAGGGTGGGAGCGAGCGCCGAGGGTGGGTGGTAGCGAGCGCCGAGGGTGGGAGGGTGGGTGGGAGGGAGCGCCGAGGGTGGGTGGGTGGGTCGGTGGGTGGGAGCGAGCGCCGAGGGTGGGAGGGAGGGAGCGAGCGCCGAGGGCGGGAGGGTGGGTGGGAGGGAGGGAGGGAGGGAGCGAGCGCCGAGGGCGGGAGGGTGGGTGGGAGGGAGGGAGGGAGGGAGCGAGCGCCGAGGGCGGGAGGGTGGGTGGGAGGATGGGTGGGAGGGAGGGAGGGAGGGAGCGAGCGCCGAGGGTGGGAGGGTGGGAGGGAGCGAGCGCCGAGGGTGGGAGGGTGGGAGGGAGCGAGCGCCGAGGGTGGGAGGGTGGGAGGGAGCGAGCCCCGAGGGTGGGAGGGAGGGAGGGAGGGAGCGAGCGCCGAGGGTGGGAGGGAGGGAGCGAGCGCCGAGGGTGGGAGGGAGGGAGGGAGGGAGCGAGCGCCGAGGGTGGGAGGGTGGGAGGGAGGGAGGGAGAGAGCGAGGGCCAAGGGAGGGAGGGTGGGAGGGAAGGAGGGAGCGAGCGCCGAGGGTGGGATGGTGGGAGGGAGGGAGGGAGCGAGCGCCGAGGGTGGGAGGGTGGGAGGGAGGGAGCGAGCGCCGAGGGTGGGAGGGTGGGACGGAGGGACGGAGGGACGGAGGGACGGAGGGAGGGAGGGAGGGAGGGAGGGAGCGAGCGCCGAGGGTGGGAGGGTGGGTGGGAGGGAGGGAGGGAGGGAGCGAGCGCGAGGGTGGGAGGGTGGGTGGGAGGGAGGGAGGGAGCGAGCGCCGAGGGTGGGAGGGAGCGCTGAGGGTGGGAGCGAGCGCCGAGGGTGGGAGGGAGGGAGGGAGCGAGCGCCGAGGGTGGGAGGGAGGGAGCGAGCGCCGAGGGTGGGGTGGGAGCGAGCGCCGAGGGTGGGAGGGAGGGAGGGATCGAGCGCCGAGGGTGGAGGGTGGGTGGGAGGGAGGGAGGGAGCGAGTGCCGAGGGTGGGAGGGAGGGAGGGAGCGAGTGCCGAGGGTGGGAGGGAGGGAGGGAGGGAGGGAGCGAGCGCCGAGGGTGGGAGGGTGGGTGGGAGCGAGCGCCGAGGGAGCGAGCGCCGAGGGTGGGAGGGAGGGAGGGAGCGAGCGCCGAGGGTGGGAGGGAGGGAGCGAGCGCCGAGGGTGCGAGGGTGGGTGGGTCGGTGGGCGGGTGGGAGCGAGCGCCGAGGGTGGGAGCGAACGCCGAGGGTGGGAGGGAGCGCCCGTCGCGGGTGTGGAGGGTGGGAGGGAGCGAGCGCCGAGGGTGGGAGGGAGGGAGGGAGGGGGGGTGGGAGGGGGGGTGGGAGGGAGGGAGGGAGGGAGGGAGGGTGGGAGCGAGCCCCGAGGGTGGGAGGGTGGGAGCGAGGGTGGGTGGGTGGGAGCGAGCGCCGAGGGGTGGGAGCGAGCGCCGAGGGTGGGTGGGAGCGAGCGCCGAGGGTGGGGTTGGGTGGGTGGGTGGGAGCGAGCGCCGAGGGTGGGTGGGTGGGTGGGTGGGAGCGAGCGCCGAGGGTGGGTGGGTGGGTGGGTGGGAGCGAGCGCCGAGGGTGGGTGGGTGGGTGGGTGGGAGCGAGCGCCGAGGGTGGGAGCGAGGTGGGTGGGTGGGTGGGAGCGAGGGTGGGTGGGTGGGTGGGTGGGAGAGAGGGAGCGAGCGCCGAGGGTGGGAGGGGAGGGAGGGAGCGAGCGCCGAGGGTGGGAGGGTGGGAGGGAGGGAGCGAGCGCCGAGGGTGGGAGGGTGGGAGGGAGGGAGCGAGCGCCGAGGGTGGGAGGGTGGGAGGGAGGGAGCGAGCGCCGAGGGTGGGAGGGTGGGAGGGAGCACCGAGGGTGGGAGTGTGGGAGGAGGGAGGGCGGGAGGGGAGCGAGCGCGCGCCGAGGGAGGGAGGGTGGGAGGGAGGGAGCGAGCGCCGAGGGTTGGGAGGGAGGGAGCGAGCGCCGAGGGTGGGCGGGTGGGAGCGAGCGCCGAGGGTGGGAGGGAGCGCCCGTCGCGGGTGGGAGGGTGGGAGGGAGCGAGCGCCGAGGGTGGGAGGGAGGGTGGGTGGGTGGGTGGGTGGGAGCGAGCGCCGAGGGTGGGAGGGTGGGAGCGAGCGCCGAGGGTGGGAGGGGTGGGAGCGAGCGCCCGGCGCGGGTGGGAGGGTGGGAGGGAGCGAGCACCGAGGGTGGGAGGGAGGGTGGGTGGGTGGGTGGGTGGGAGGGAGGGTGGGAGCGAGCGCCGAGGGTGGGAGGGTGGGAGCGAGGGTGGGAGGGTGGGAGCGAGGGTGGGAGGGTGGGAGCGAGGGTGGGTGGGTGGGAGCGAGCGAGCGCCGAGGGTGGGTGGGAGCGAGCGCCTGAGGGTGGGTGGGAGCGAGCGCCTGAGGGTGGGTGGGAGCGAGCGCCTGAGGGTGGGTGGGTGGGTGGGTGGGAGCGAGCGTGGGTGAGAGCGTGGGTGGGTGGGAGAGAGGGAGCGAGCGCCGAGGGTGGGAGGGTGGGAGGGAGGGAGCGAGCGCCGAGGGTGGGAGGGTGGGAGGGAGCACCCGAGGGTGGGAGTGTGGGAGGGAGCGAGGCGAGCGCGCGCCGAGGGAGGGAGGGTGGGAGGGAGGGAGCGAGCGCCGAGGGTGGGTGGGTGGGAGGGAGGGAGCCAGCGCCGAGGGTGGGAGGGAGGGAGCCAGCGCCGAGGGTGGGAGGGAGGGAGCCAGCGCCGAGGGTGGGAGGGAGGGAGGGAGGGAGGGAGCGAGCGCCGAGGGTGGGAGGGTGGGAGGGAGGGAGCGAGCCCGAGCGCCGAGGGTGGGAGGGTGGGGTGGGAGGGAGGGAGCGAGCGCCGAGGGTGGGAGGGAGGGAGCACCGAGGGTGGGAGTGTGGGAGGGAGGGAGGGAGAGAGCCAGCGCCGAGGGTGGGAGGGAGGGAGGGAGGGAGCGAGCGCCGAGGGTGGGAGGGTGGGAGGGAGGGACGGAGGGAGGGAGCGAGCGCCGAGGGTGGGAGGGAGGGAGGGAGGGAGCGAGCGCCGAGGGTGGGAGGGGTGGGAGGTAGGGACGGAGGGAGGGAGCGAGCGCCGAGGGTGGGAGGGAGGGAGGGAGGGAGCAGAGCGCCGAGTGTGGGAGGGTGAGGTGGGAGGGACGGAGGGAGCGAGCGCCGAGGGTGGGAGGGTATGTGGGACGGAGGGAGCGAGTGCCGAGGGTGGGGGAGGGTGGGAGGGACGGAGGGAGCGAGTGCCGAGGTGGGAGGGTGGGTGGGAGGGACGGAGGGAGCGAGCGCCGAGGGTGGGAGGGAGCGAGCGAATGCCGAGGGTGGGAGGGAGCGAGCGAGCGCCGAGGGTGGGAGGGAGCGCCGAGGGTGGGAGGGAGCGAGGAGCGCCGAGGGTGGGAGGGAGCGAGGGAGCGCCGAGGGTGGGAGGGAGCGAGCGAGCGCCGAGGGTGGGAGGGAACGAGCGAGCGCCGAGGGTGGGAGGGAACGAGCGAGCGCCGAGGGTGGGAGGGAGCGAGCGAGCGCCGAGGGTGGGTGGGTGGGTGGGTGGGAGCGAGCGTGGGGTGAGAGGGTGGCTGGGTGGGAGAGAGGGTGGGTGGGAGAGAGGGAGCTAGCGCCGAGGGTGGGAGGGTGGGAGGGAGGGAGCGAGCGCCGAGGGTGGGAGGGTGGGAGGGAGGGAGCGAGCGCCGAGGGTGGGAGGGAGCGCTGAGGGTGGGAGCGAGCGCCGAGGGTGGGAGGGAGGGAGGGAGCGAGCGCCGAGGGTGGGAGGGAGGGAGCGAGCGCCGAGGGTGGGTGGGAGCGAGCGCCGAGGGTGGGAGGGAGGGAGGGATCGAGCGCCGAGGGTGGGAGGGTGGGTGGGAGGGAGGGAGGGAGCGAGTGCCGAGGGTGGGAGGGAGGGAGGGAGCGAGTGCCGAGGGTGGGAGGGAGGGAGGGAGGGAGGGGAGCGAGCGCCGAGGGTGGGAGGGTGGGTGGGAGCGAGCGCCGAGGGAGCGAGCGCCGAGGGTGGGGGAGGGAGGGAGGGAGCGAGCGCCGAGGGTGGGAGGGAGGGAGCGAGCGCCGAGGGTGCGAGAGGGTGGGTGGGTCGGTGGGCGGGTGGGAGCGAGCGCCGAGGGTGGGAGCGAACGCCGAGGGTGGGAGGGAGCGCCCCGTCGCGGGTGGGAGGGTGGGAGGGAGCGAGCGCCGAGGGTGGGAGGGAGGGAGGGAGGGGGGGGTGGGAGGGGGGGTGGGAGGGAGGGGGGGTGGGAGGGAGGGAGGGAGGGAGGGAGGGTGGGAGCGAGCCCCGAGGGTGGGAGGGTGGGAGCGAGGGTGGGTGGGTGGGAGCGAGCGCCGAGGGTGGGAGCGAGCGCCGAGGGTGGGTGGGAGCGAGCGCCGAGGGTGGGTGGGTGGGTGGGTGGGAGCGAGCGCCGAGGGTGGGTGGGTGGGTGGGTGGGGAGCGAGCGCCGAGGGTGGGTGGGTGGGTGGGTGGGAGGCGAGCGCCGAGGGTGGGAGCGAGGGTGGGTGGGTGGGTGGGAGCGAGGGTGGGTGGGGTGGGTGGGTGGGTGGGTGGGAGCGAGGGTGGGTGGGTGGGTGGGAGGGAGGGGTGGGTGGGTGGGAGAGAGGGAGCGAGCGCCGAGGGTGGGAGGGGAGGGAGGGGAGCGAGGCGCCGAGGGTGGGAGGGTGGGAGGGAGGGAGCGAGCGCCGAGGGTGGGAGGGTGGGAGGGAGGGAGCGAGCGCCGAGGGGTGGGAGGGTGGGAGGGAGGGGAGCGAGCGCCGAGGGTGGGAGGGTGGGAGGGAGCACCGAGGGTGGGAGTGTGGGAGGGAGGGAGGGCGGGAGGGAGCGAGCGCGCGCCGAGGGGAGGAGGGTGGGAGGGAGGGAGCGAGCGCCGAGGGTGGGAGGGGAGGGAGCGAGCGCCGAGGGTGGGGCGGGTGGGAGCGAGCGCCGAGGGTTGGGAGGGAGCGCCCGTCGCGGGTGGGAGGGTGGGAGGGAGCGAGCGCCGAGGGTGGGAGGGAGGGTGGGTGGGTGGGTGGGTGGAGCGAGCGCCGAGGGTGGGAGGGGGGTGGGGAGCGAGCGCCGAGGGTGGGAGGGTGGGAGCGAGTCGCGCCGGCGCGGGTGGGTGAGGGTGGGAGGGAGCGAGCACCGAGGGTGGGAGGGAGGGTGGGTGGGTGGGTGGGTGGGAGGGAGGGTGGGAGCGAGCGCCGAGGGTGGGAGGGTGGGAGCGAGCGAGCGCCGAGGGTGGGTGGGAGCGAGCGCCTGAGGGGAGCGAGCGCCTGAGGGTGGGTGGGTGGGTGGGTGGGAGCGAGCGTGGGTGAGAGCGTGGGTGGGTGGGAGAGAGGGAGCGAGCGCCGAGGGTGGGAGGGTGGGAGGGAGGGAGCGAGCGCCGAGGGTGGGAGGGTGGGAGGGAGCACCGAGGGTGGGATTGTGGGAGGGAGGGAGCGAGCGCGCGCCGAGGGAGGGAGGGTGGGAGGGAGGGAGCGAGCGCCGAGGGTGGGTGGGTGGGAGGGAGGGAGCCAGCGCCGAGGGTGGGAGGGAGGGAGCCAGCGCCGAGGGTGGGAGGGAGGGAGCCAGCGCCGAGGGCGGGAGGGAGGGAGGGAGGGAGGGAGCGAGCGCCGAGGGTGGGAGGGTGGGAGGGAGGGAGCGAGCGAGCGCCGAGGGTGGGAGGGTGGGTGGGAGGGAGGGAGCGAGCGCCGAGGGTGGGAGGGTGGGTGGGAGGGAGGGAGCGAGCGCCGAGGGTGGGAGGGAGGGAGCACCGAGGGTGGGAGTGTGGGAGGGAGGGAGGGAGAGAGCCAGCGCCGAGGGTGGGAGGGAGGGAGGGAGGGAGCGAGCGCCGAGGGTGGGAGGGTGGGAGGGAGGGACGGAGGGAGGGAGCGAGCGCCGAGGGTGGGAGGGAGGGAGGGAGGGAGCGAGCGCCGAGGGTGGGAGGGTGGGAGGGAGGGACGGAGGGAGGGAGCGAGCGCCGAGGGTGGGAGGGAGGGAGGGAGGGAGCGAGCGCCGAGTGTGGGAGGGTGGGTGGGAGGGACGGAGGGAGCGAGCGCCGAGGGTGGGAGGGTATGTGGGACGGAGGGAGCGAGTGCCGAGGGTGGGAGGGTGGGAGGGACGGAGGGAGCGAGTGCCGAGGGTGGGAGGGTGGGTGGGAGGGACGGAGGGAGCGAGCGCCGAGGGTGGGAGGGAGCGAGCGAATGCCGAGGGTGGGAGGGAGCGAGCGAGCGCCGAGGGTGGGAGGGAGCGCCGAGGGTGGGAGGGAGCGAGGGAGCGCCGAGGGTGGGAGGGAGCGAGGGAGCGCCGAGGGTGGGAGGGAGCGAAGCGAGCGCCGAGGGTGGGAGGGAACGAGCGAGCGCCGAGGGTGGGAGGGAACGAGCGAGCGCCGAGGGTGGGTGGGTGGGTGGGTGGGAGCGAGCGTGGGTGAGAGGGTGGCTGGGTGGGAGAGAGGGTGGGTGGGAGAGAGGGAGCTAGCGCCGAGGGTGGGAGGGTGGGAGGGAGGGAGCGAGCGCCGAGGGTGGGAGGGTGGGAGGGAGGGAGCGAGCGCCGAGGGTGGGAGGGTGGGAGGGAGGGAGCGAGCGCCGAGGGTGGGAGGGAGGGAGCGAGCGCCGAGGGTGGGAGGGTGGGAGGGAGGGAGCGAGCGCCGAGGGTGGGAGGGTGGGAGGGAGGGAGCGAGCGCCGAGGGTGGGAGGGTGGGAGGGAGGGAGGGAGGGAGCGAGCGCCGAGGGTGGGAGGGAGGGAGCGAGCGCCGAGGGTGAGAGGGTGGGAGGGAGGGAGCGAGCGCCGAGGGTGAGAGGGTGGGTGGGAGGGAGGGAGCGAGCGCCGAGGGTGGGAGGGAGGGAGCGAGCGCCGAGGGTGGGAGGGTGGGAGGGAGCACCGAGGGTGGGAGTGTGGGAGGGAGGGAGCGAGCGCGCGCCGAGGGAGGGAGGGTGGGAGGGAGCGAGCGAGCGCCGAGGGTGGGTGGGTGGGAGGGAGGGAGCGAGCGCCGAGGGTGGGTGGGTGGGAGGGAGGGAGCGAGCGCCGAGGGTGGGTGGGTGGGAGGGAGGGAGCGAGCGCCGAGGGTGGGTGGGTGGGAGGGAGGGAGCCAGCGCCGAGGGTGGGTGGGTGGGTGGGAGGGAGGGAGCCAGCGCCGAGGGTGGGTGGGTGGGAGCCAGCGCCGAGGGTGGGAGGGTGGGTGTCAGTGAGGGAGCGAGCGCCGAGGGTGGGAGGGTGGGAGGGAGGGAGCGAGCGAGCGCCGAGGGTGGGAGGGTGGGTGGGAGGGAGGGAGCGAGCGCCGCGGGTGGGAGGGAGGGAGCACCGAGGGTGGGAGTGTGGGAGGGAGGGAGGGAGAGAGCCAGCGCCGAGGGTGGGAGGGAGGGAGGGAGCGAGGGCCAAGGGAGGGAGGGTGGGAGGGAAGGAGGGAGCGAGCGCCAAGGGTGGGAGGGTGGGAGGGAGGGAGGGAGGGAGGGAGCGAGCGCCGAGGGTGGGAGGGAGGGAGGGAGGGAGCGAGCGCCGAGTGTGGGAGGGTGGGTGGGAGGGGACGGAGGGAGCGAGCGCCGAGGGTGGGAGGGAGGGAGGGACGGAGGGAGCGAGTGCCGAGGGTGGGAGGGTGGGTGGGAGGGACGGAGGGAGCGAGTGCCGAGGGTGGGAGGGTGGGTGGGAGGGACGGAGGGAGCGAGCGCCGAGGGTGGGAGGGAGCGAGCGAGTGCCGAGGGTGGGAGGGAGCGAGCGAGCGCCGAGGGTGGGAGGGAGCGAGCGAGCGCCGAGGGTGGGAGGGAGCGAGGGAGGGTGGGTGGGAGGGAGCGAGCGAGCGCCGAGGGTGGGAGGGTGGGTGGGAGGGAGCGAGCGAGCGCCGAGGGTGGGAGGGTGGGTGGGAGGGAGCGAGCGAGCGCCGAGGGTGGGAGGGTGGGTGGGAGGGAGCGAGCGAGCGCCGAGGGTGGGAGGGTGGGTGGGAGGGAGCGAGCGAGCGCCGAGGGTGGGAGGGTGGGAGGGAGCGCCGAGGGTGGGAGGGTGGGTGGGAGGGAGCGAGCGAGCGCCGAGGGAGGGAGCGTGGGAGGGAGGGAGCGAGCGCGCGCCGAGGGAGGGAGCGTGGGAGGGAGGGAGCGCCGAGGGTGGGAGCGAGCGCCGAGGGTGGGAGCGAGCGCCGAGGGTGGGAGCGAGCGCCGAGGGTGGGAGCGAGCGCCGAGGGTGGGAGCGAGCGCCGAGGGTGGGTGGGTGGGTGGGAGCGAGGGTGGGTGGGTGGGTGGGAGCGAGGGTGGGAGCGAGCGCCCTGGGTGGGAGGGAGCGCCGAGGGTGGGAGGGTGGGTGGGAGGGAGCGCCGAGGGTGGGTGGGTGGGTGGGTGGGTGGGAGCGAGCGCCGAGGTTGGGAGGGAGGGAGGGAGGGCCGAGGGTGGGTGGGAGGGAGGGAGGGAGCGAGCGCCGAGGGCGGGAGGGTGGGTGGGAGGGAGGGAGCGAGCGCCGAGGGCGGGAGGGTGGGTGGGAGGGACGGAGGGAGCGAGCGCCGAGGGTGGGAGGGTGGGTGGGACGGAGGGAGCGAGCGCCGAGGGTGGGAGGGTGGGTGGGACGGAGGGAGCGAGCGCCGAGGGTGGGAGGGAGGGGACGGAGGGAGCGAGTGCCGAGGGTGGGAGGGTGGGTGGGAGGGACGGAGGGAGCGAGCGCCGAGGGTGGGAGGGAGCGAGCGAGCGCCGAGGGTGGGAGGGAGCGAGCGAGCGCCGAGGGTGGGAGGGAGCGAGCGAGCGCCGAGGGTGGGAGGGAGCGAGCGAGCGCCGAGGGTGGGAGGGAGCGAGGGAGCGAGCGAGCGCCGAGGGTGGGAGGGAGCGAGCGAGCGCCGAGGGTGGGAGGGAGCGAGCGAGCGCCGAGGGTGGGAGGGAGCGAGGGAGCGAGCGAGCGCCGAGGGTGGGAGGGAGCGAGGGAGGGAGGGTGGGAGGGAGCGAGGGAGGGTGGGTGGGAGGGAGCGAGGGAGGGTGGGTGGGAGGGAGCGAGGGAGGGTGGGTGGGAGGGAGCGAGCGAACGCCGAGGGTAGGAGGGTGGGTGGGAGGGAGCGAGCGAGCGCCGAGGGTGGGAGGGTGGGTGGGAGGGAGGGAGCGAGCGAGCGCCGAGGGTGGGAGGGTGGGAGGGAGGGAGGGAGGGAGCGAGCGAGCGCCGAGGGTGGGAGGGTGGGTGGGAGGGAGCGAGCGAGCGCCGAGGGAGGGAGCGTGGGAGGGAGGGAGCGAGCGCGTGCCGAGGGAGGGAGCGTGGGAGGGAGGGAGCGCCGAGGGTGGGAGCGAGCGCCGAGGGTGGGAGCGAGCGCCGAGGGTGGGAGCGAGCGCCGAGGGTGGGAGCGAGCGCCGAGGGTGGGAGCGAGCGCCGAGGGTGGGAGCGAGCGCCGAGGGTGGGAGCGAGCGCCGAGGGTGGGAGCGAGCGCCGAGGGTGGGAGCGAGCGCCGAGGGTGGGTGGGTGGGTGGGAGCGAGGGTGGGTGGGTGGGTGGGAGCGAGCGCCGAGGGTGGGAGGGAGGGTGGGTGGTAGCGAGCGCCCTGGGTGGGAGGGAGCGCCGAGGGTGGGAGGGTGGGTGGGTGGGAGCGAGCGCCGAGGGTGGGAGGGAGGGAGGGAGGGCCGAGGGTGGGTGGGAGGGAGGGAGGGAGCGAGCGCCGAGGGCGGGAGGGTGGGTGGGAGGGAGGGAGGGAGGGAGGGAGCGAGCGCCGAGGGCGGGAGTGTGGGTGGGAGGATGGGTGGGCGGGAGGATGGGTGGGAGGGAGGGAGGGAGGGAGCGAGCGCCAAGGGTGGGAGGGAGGGAGCGAGCCCCGAGGGTGGGAGGGAGGGAGGGAGGGAGGGAGGGAGGGAGCGAGCGCCGAGGGAGGGGAGGGAGGGAGGGAGCGAGCGCCGAGGGTGGGAGGGAGGGAGGGAGGGAGCGAGCGCCGAGGGTGGGAGGGTGGGAGGGTGGGAGGGAGGGTGGGAGTGAGCGCCCGGCGCGGGTGGGAGTGAGCGCCCGGCGCGGGTGGGAGTGAGCGCCCGGCGCGGGTGGGAGTGAGCGCCCGGCGCGGGTGGGAGTGAGCGCCCGGCGCGGGTGGGAGTGAGCGCCCGGCGCGGGTGGGAGTGAGCGCCCGGCGCGGGTGGGAGTGAGCGCCCGGCGCGGGTGGGAGTGAGCGCCCGGCGCGGGTGGGAGTGAGCGCCCGGCGCGGGTGGGAGTGAGCGCCCGGCGCGGGTGGGAGTGAGCGCCCGGCGCGGGTGGGAGTGAGCGCCCGGCGCGGGTGGGAGTGAGCGCCCGGCGCGGGTGGGAGTGAGCGCCCGGCGCGGGTGGGAGTGAGCGCCCGGCGCGGGTGGGAGTGAGCGCCCGGCGCGGGTGGGAGTGAGCGCCCGGCGCGGGTGGGAGTGAGCGCCCGGCGCGGGTGGGAGTGAGCGCCCGGCGCGGGTGGGAGTGAGCGCCCGGCGCGGGTGGGAGTGAGCGCCCGGCGCGGGTGGGAGTGAGCGCCCGGCGCGGGTGGGAGGGTGGGAGGGAGCGAGCACCGAGGGTGGGAGGGAGGGTGGGTGGGAGGGTGGGAGCGAGCGCCGAGGGTGGGAGGGTGGGAGCGAGGGTGGGTGGGTGGGAGCGAGCGCCGAGGGTGGGAGCGAGCGAGCGCCGAGGGTGGGTGGGAGCGAGCGCCGAGGGTGGGTGGGAGCGAGCGCCGAGGGT
Organism: Chiloscyllium punctatum; assembly: GCF_047496795.1. Lineage (NCBI taxonomy): Eukaryota > Metazoa > Chordata > Chondrichthyes > Orectolobiformes > Hemiscylliidae > Chiloscyllium > Chiloscyllium punctatum. The sequence continues at coordinate 46,063,604 of NC_092772.1, forward strand.
GGGTGGGAGCGAGCGCCGAGGGTGGGTGGGAGCGAGCGCCGAGGGTGGGTGGGAGCGAGCGCCGAGGGTGGGTGGGAGCGAGCGCCGAGGGTGGGTGGGTGGGTGGGTGGGAGCGAGCGTGGGTGAGAGGGTGGGTGGGTGGGAGAGAGGGTGGGTGAGAGGGTGGGTGGGAGAGAGGGAGCGAGCGCCGACGGTGGGAGAGAGGGAGCGAGCGCCGAGGGTGGGAGGGTGGGAGGGAGGGAGCGAGCGCCGAGGGTGGGAGGGTGGGTGGGAGGGAGGGAGCGAGCGCCGAGGGTGGGAGGGAGCGAGCGCCGAGGGTGGGAGGGTGGGTGGGAGGGAGGGAGCGAGCGCCGAGGGTGGGAGGGTGGGTGGGAGGGAGGGAGCGAGCGCCGAGGGTGGGAGGGTGGGAGGGAGGGAGCGAGCGCCGAGGGTGGGAGGGTGGGAGGGAGCACCGAGGGTGGGAGTCTGGGAGGGAGGGAGGGCGGGAGCGAGCGAGCGCGCGCCGAGGGAGGGAGGGTGGGAGGGAGGGAGCGAGCGCCGAGGGTGGGAGGGTGGGAGGAAGGGAGGCAGCGCCGAGGGTGGGAGGGAGGGTGGGTGGCAGGGAGGGAGCGAGCGCCGAGGGTGGGTGGGTGGGAGGGAGGGAGCGAGCGCCGAGGGTGGGTGGGTGGGTGGGAGGGAGGGAGCCAGCGCCGAGGGTGGGAGGGAGGGAGCCAGCGCCGAGGGTGGGAGGGTGGGTGGCAGTGAGGGAGCGAGCGCCGAGGGTGGGAGGGTGGGAGGGAGGGAGCGAGCGAGCGCCGAGGGTGGGAGGGAGGGAGCACCGAGGGTGGGAGTGTGGGAGGGAGGGAGGGAGAGAGCCAGCGCCGAGGGTGGGAGGGAGGGAGGGAGGGAGCGAGCGCCGAGGGTGGGAGGGTGGGAGGGAGGGAGGGAGGGAGCGAGGGCCAAGGGAGGGAGGGTGGGAGGGAAGGAAGGAGCGAGCGCCAAGGGTGGGAGGGTGGGAGGGAGGGAGGGAGCGAGCGCCGAGGGTGGGAGGGAGGGAGGGAGGGAGCGAGCGCCGAGTGTGGGAGGGTGGGTGGGAGGGACGGAGGGAGCGAGCGCCGAGGGTGGGAGGGAGGGAGGGAGGGAGCGAGTGCCGAGGGTGGGAGGGTGGGAGGGACGGAGGGAGCGAGCGCCGAGGGTGGGAGGGTGGGTGGGAGGGACGGAGGGAGCGAGCGCCGAGGGTGGGAGGGAGCGAGCGAGTGCCGAGGGAGCGAGCGAGCGCCGAGGGTGGGAGGGAGCGAGCGAGCGCCGAGGGTGGGAGGGAGCGAGGGAGCGAGCGAGCGCCGAGGGTGGGAGGGAGCGAGGGAGGGTGGGAGGGAGCGAGGGAGGGTGGGAGGGAGCGAGGGAGCGAGCGAGCGAGCGCCGAGGGTGGGAGGGTGGGTGGGAGGGAGCGAGCGAGCGCCGAGGGTGGGAGGGAGCGAGCGAGCGCCGAGGGTGGGAGGGTGGGTGGGAGTGAGGGAGCGAGCGAGCGCCGAGGGAGGGAGGGTGGGTGGGAGGGAGCGAGCGAGCGCCGAGGGAGGGAGCGTGGGAGGGAGGGAGCGCCGAGGGTGGGAGCGAGCGCCGAGGGTGGGAGCGAGCGCCGAGGGTGGGAGCGAGCGAGGGTGGGTGGGTAGGCGGGAGCGAGGGTGGGTGGGTGGGTGGGAGCGAGGGTGGGAGCGAGCGCCGAGGGTGGGAGGGAGGGTGGGTGGTAGCGAGCGCCCTGGGTGGGAGGGAGCGCCGAGGGTGGGAGGGTGGGTGGGAGGGAGCGCCGAGGGTGGGTGGGTGGGTCGGTGGGTGGGAGCGAGCGCCGAGGGTGGAGCGAGGGAGGGAGGGAGGGAGAGTGGGAGGGAGGGAGGGAGGGCCGAGGGTGGGTGGGAGGGAGGGAGGGGAGCGAGGCGCCGAGGGCGGGAGGGTGGGTGGGAGGGAGGGAGGGAGCGAGCGCCGAGGGCGGGAGGGTGGGTGGGAGGGAGGGAGGGAGGGAGCGAGCGCCGAGGGTGGGAGGGAGCGAGCGCCGAGGGTGGGAGGGAGGGAGGGAGGGAGGGCCGAGGGTGGGTGAGAGGGAGGGAGGGAGCGAGCGCCGAGGGCGGGAGGGTGGGTGGGAGGGGAGGGAGGGAGGGAGGGAGGGAGCGAGCGCCGAGGGCGGAGGGTGGGTGGGAGGGAGGGAGGGAGCGAGCGCCGAGGGCGGGAGTGTGGGTGGGAGGAAGGGAGGGAGCGAGCGCCGAGGGTGGGAGGGTGGGAGGGAGCGAGCGCCAAGGGTGGGAGGGAGGGAGCGAGCCCAGAGGGTGGGAGGAGGGAGGGAGGGAGCGAGCGCCGAGGGTGGGAGGGAGGGAGCGAGCGCCGAGGGTGGGAGGGAGGGAGGGAGGGAGGGAGCGAGCGCCGAGGGTGGGAGGGTGGGAGGGAGGGAGGGAGCGAGGGCCAAGGGAGGGAGGGTGGGAGGGAAGGAGGGAGCGAGCGCCAAGGGTGGGAGGGTGGGAGGGAGGGAGGGAGGGAGGGAGCGAGCGCCGAGGGTGGGAGGGTGGGAGGGAGGGAGCGAGCGCCGAGGGTGGGAGGGTGGGACGAGGGACGGAGGGAGGGAGCGAGCGCCGAGGGAGGGAGGGTGGGTGGGAGGGAGGGAGGGAGCGAGCGCCGAGGGAGGGAGGGAGCGAGCGCCGAGGGTGGGAGGGAGGGAGGGAGCGAGCGAGCGCCGAGGGTGGGAGGGAGGGAGGGAGCGAGCGCCGAGGGTGGGAGGGAGGGAGGGAGCGAGCGCCGAGGGTGGGAGGGAGGGAGCGAGCGCCGAGGGTGGGAGGGTGGGTGGGAGGGAGGGAGCGAGCGCCGAGGGTGGGAGGGAGGGAGCGAGCGCCGAGGGGTGAGAGGGTGGGTGGGAGCGAGCGCCGAGGGTGGGGAGGGAGGGAGGGATCGAGCGCCGAGGGTGGGAGGGTGGGTGGGAGGGAGGGAGGGAGCGAGCGCCGAGGGTGGGAGGAGGGAGGGAGCGAGTGCCGAGGGTGGAGGGAGGGAGGGAGGGAGGGAGCGAGGCGCCGAGGGTGGGAGGGTGGGTGGAGGGAGGGAGGGAGCGAGCGCCGAGGGTGGGAGGGAGGGAGGGAGCGAGTGCCGAGGGTGGGTGGGAGGGAGGGAGGGAGCGAGCGAGCGCCGAGGGTGGGAGGGAGGGAGGGAGCGAGCGAGCGCCGAGGGTGGGGAGGGAGGGAGCGAGCGCCGAGGGTGGGAGGGTGGGTGGGTCGGTGGGCGGGTGGGAGCGAGCGCCGAGGGTGGGAGCGAACGCCGAGGGTGGGAGGGAGCGCCCGTCGCGGGTGGGAGGGTGGGAGGGAGCGAGCGCCGAGGGTGGGAGGGAGGGAGGGAGGGAGGGGGGTGGGTGGGTGGGAGCGAGGGAGGGTGGGTGGGTGGGAGGGAGGGTGGGAGCGAGCGCCGAGGGTGGGAGAGTGGGAGCGAGGGTGGGTGGGTGGGAGCGAGCGCCGAGGGTGGGTGGGGGTGGGTGGGTGGGAGCGAGCGCCGAGGGTGGGAGCGAGGGTGGGTGAGAGGGTGGGTGGGTGGGAGCGAGGGTGGGTGAGAGGCTGGGTGGGTGGAGCGAGGGTGGGTGAGAGGGTGGGTGGGTGGGAGAGAGG